>NW_003314532.1:0-15108 GCF_000143415.4 Selaginella moellendorffii | reverse complement strand
GAGTCGGTGAGTGCTGCTTCTGAGTTGAAATTACAGGTACTTACATGATCCTTGATCCAATGCTTAATCATGAACTTCAGTTAGCAGTACATGCAATTGGTGATGCAGCATACGATGATGTACTTGGAATTTACACTGACGCTATTTCTAAACATCCTCGTCAAGGACATCGATTGAGAGTAATGATGAACAAATCTACGTTTGTATCACTGAACTTGTGGGATTGCAGGTAGAGCATGCACAGCACCTTTCACCTGGAGCACACCTCAAATTTGGGAAGTTCTCCATATCTGTGTCGATGCAAGTAAGCAGATGAGTGCATTTTGCCTCCATTGCAAAACCCTATATTTTTGCACAGCCAGAGAAACTTCTAGATGATGCTTACTACGCCATGAAGAAACTTGGTGAGAAGCACTCACGCAGATCTTATAACCTCCAGTCCCTCCTCGGAAACGGTAGTGTGGTTGCTCTAGGATCCAACTGGCCTGTAAGCCTGTCAAATACTTTTTCTTCGGCATTACGTGAATGGTTTGTCTCAAGGTGGTAGCAGTGAATCCAGTTGGAGGGATCCGCACAGCTGTGGAGAGAACACCTTCAGGCTGGAGTCATCCCTGGATTCCCGAGGAAAGGATTTCTGCATAGGACGCAGTGGTAGGGTAAGAGAAAACAGATGAGAAGCTGAAATGCAGTCCTTGTTTTTGGATTCACACGTACACATCCTCGGCTGTGTATGCAGCTGCATTGGAGGATTTGGTTGGGTCGCTGATGCCAGGAAAGTTTGCCGACTTTGTGGTGTTGCCCGAGTCTCCTTTTGGACAGGGCACGGGCATTTTTCCTCGAGTGGTTACGTTCGTTGGTGGAAATATTGCCTTCCTTTCTTAAGGCGTTATTCCATAATTATTTGGTCTTTTAAATATAGCATATTTGCGAGAAGATTGGTGAGGAGAAAGCAGCCAGAATCATCATCGTGCTACACAGCTTTACATCCAAGCCTCAAGGACGTCACCAGGCAATACTTTGTGGATTCCAACAAATCCAACTGTAGCACTTATGGCAGAGAACCCGAGCTCGCTCCCAAGCTATGGACCTTCTCCCAGGAGCTTATAGACAAGCATTCTCCGTCCTAAAGGTAAAAGGTTGATGGTGCTAGAGACCAAGAAAACTTTTGGTTACTTATGGAACTTTGATCTTCATACAGGGATTCTCAAGTTCTTCTCCAGCTTCCTTTGGAAAAATGTGCCACAGGTAAGAAGAATTCTCCCAATTATCTGGAAGTTTTTCATGACTAATACGTGATTGATCTCTCAGGGCGCTGCTACAACGTGCTACACAGCTTTACATCCAAGCCTCAAGGACATCACCAGGCAATACTTCGTGGAGTCCAACAAATCCAACTGTAGTGCTTATGGTAGAGATCCCGAGCTCGCTCACAAGCTATGGACCTTCTCCCAGGAGCTTATAGACAAGCATTCTCCGTCCTAAAGGTAAAAGGTTGATGGTGCTAGAGACCGAGAGAGCAACAAGGCCTTCTATGCGTTTGAGCACATAGAGGTAGCTTTGCTTTTGAGATATAGAAAGTATGGATCGATTGTTTGATGATTATTTGATCCTCACAGGCTTTCATCCATTCCTCTCACTTCCATACCTCTTCGTCCCTCTACTTCTACCTCTGCTTCTATTACTTTTGTTCCCCCACTCTTTCCTTTTGTGTTTCCATCTTGTTCTGCTTTTCCCTTTTCTGATCCCTCCGACGATCTTTGTGTTGCAGCAGTTGACCGGCTCATGAAGGAGTATTCTGATCTCTTTGAATTTGACTTATTTTTTGGGGCCAAGATTGCCACACGTCATCCGATTCCAACCGGGGATGCTCGTCTAATCAAGGTTCTTGTTCATCGTCGATCACCTAAGGAGATCAAGATTTTACGAGCAAACGTCAAGGAAATGCTAGAGAAGGGTGTTATTCGGAAGTCGCGGAGTCCTTGGACATATGAACTTCATCTTGTGACGAAGCCTGATGGGAGTATTCGTTTCTGCATCGACTATCGTCCATTAAACGAAGTGAGTGGACGAAGTAATCGACTATCGTCCATTAAAAGATGTGTATCCTCTTCCTCACACTGCTAATCTCTTGGATTGTCTGGGGCGAAGTCGTTGGTTCACCAAGCTAGGTCTTGCTTCTGGGTATTGGCAAGTACTGATGGCCGAAGAAGATATTCCTAAGACTGCTTTTCGTACACCATTTGGTTTGTACGAGTTCTTGGTGATGCCGTTTGATTTGAACAATGCTCCAGCAACTTTCCAGCGGATGATGGACGAGGTTCTTTGTGATATGCCAGAGGTGACTGCTGACTTCATTGATGATGTCTTGATCCACTCGGAGGGGACGTGGGAGGAGCACGTTCGTGATGTTTGTAAAGTGTTGGATCGGCTACGCGACATTGGTTTAAAGCTGAAGCGGTCAAAGTGTGTGTTTGGGTCCAAGGACACAACTTATCTTGGGTACCGTATTTCTCGTGAGGGTTTGCAAGTTGATCCTAACAAACTTATGGCTGTTCTAAAGTTCCCTACTCCGAAGTGTGTGAATGATATGCAGCGCTTTTTGGGTAAGGTGCAGTATCTTGGTCTTTTTGTGGATCATCTTTCTGATCACACTACACCATTGCGAGCGTTGTTGAAGTCATCAACGTCATCTTTTATCTGGTCTCTGGATTGTGAGCAAGCATTCATGGATCTCAAAGAACTATTGACGACTCCTCCGGTTTTGGCATATCCTGACTACACTCGACCTTTTATTTTGCGCGTGGATGCTTCTAACATTGGTCTTGGAGGTGTGTTGATGCAAGAGAGCTCGAGTGTGCCGGGTCAGTGCCATCCTATTGCATACATAAGCCGTACATTACAACCAGTAGAGATGAACTACTCCACGATGGAGAAGAAGTGTTTAGCAGCAGTCTGGGGTTTCGAGAAACTTCATGCCTATCTACATGGTTCTCGGACGTTACTTGAAGGTGACCATGCTGCTGTTACTTCATTATTGAAGCGGAAAAACCTGGTTGGTCGTACGGCTCGATGGGCTTTGAAGTTTCAGATATATGATTTCGATGTTGTTCATCGCCCAGGGAGTTCTATGGCTGATGCTGATACCCTTTCTCGAGCTCCTCTTCCTTCGCCACTCACTTCTCATATTTCTGACAAACCTGTTGTTCCAGCATCTGTGGATTTTCTAGATGAGGATTCTGTGCTGTCGGCGGTTGCTGTCCTTGACGTTCAGTGTCCACAAGGTGCAGAGCAAGATCTACCTTCTCTTGATGAGGTTCGCGAGGCTCAAAAGATTGAGCCGTGGATTCAGAGGCTTCGAGATGGGTTTGAGAATCCTGCATCCCTTGCTGATGACTTTCCTTTCCGGCATTTACATTCTCAATATTGCCTTGACGATGGCCTTCTTTATTTTGTGGGGACGAATCCTGATGATCATTTACGGCTGGTGGTGCCTTTGGTATTTATTCCATGGTTTTTCCATGCCTACCATGATTCTTCTGTTCTAGGTGGGCATATGGGACACCGTCGTGTTACCGAGAAGTTGCGCAGGTCTTTCTATTGGCCGGAGATGCAACGTGATATTATCCAGTATGTGCGTAGCTGCGTTTGGTGCCAAGCTTGTAATACTCCCCCTCGTGCTGCAGAAGGACGGTTGGAGTCAATTGCGGTTTCCCGTCCATTTGAGTTAATGGTGTTCGATCTTATGGGACCTTTTCCATGGTTGACTGCTGGCAATGAGTATATTATTATTGCTTTTGACTACTTGACTCGTTGGGTGGAAGTTGGTGCTCTTGCTAGCGCCTCTGCAATTGCTGTTGGATACTTCCTCCTCAATCGAGTGGTGTTCCAGCATTCTTGTCCAAAGCGGATTCTTTCGGATAATAGTCCCGCATTTATGGCTGAGGCATTTCATGTTTTGACGTCTTGGTTGGGGATATGCCACACTTTCACAAGTGCTTATCATCCACAATTAGACGGTCTGGTGGAACGGCTTGTTCGGACATTCAAAGGGATGATTGCGAAGTATGTGAACTTTCAGCATTCGGATTGGGATGGTTATTTGCTGTCTCTTCGGTATGCATATGTTACAGGGGTGCAGAGTTCTATTGGTGCTTCACCATATAAACTCCTATATGATCATGATCCAATATTACCAATGGAGTTGGGTTTACCTTCGCAATTGCCACATGCTACCGATGCTAGATCATGGGATCAGTATTTGACGAGCATTCTTCCACTTGTCCGAGCAGAGTCTGCCGAACACTTAAGCCGCATACAAGTGGGACAACAACGGCGCTACAACTCCCATCATTGTCCACCTGCGGAGTACAAAGTGGATGATTTGGTGTTAGTCCGTTTTCCCCATCTTACGGTACGTGGTTTATCTAAGGGGCTTCTTGTGCAATGGAAAGGACCGTATTGAGTGTTGCGACAAATTGGACCACAAGTTTATGAGGTTCAGCATGATGTTCAGCAGGCCGATCCTCCAGAGATTGTGCATGTGCAGCGGCTAAAAAGCTTCGTACAAAGGGATTAGGAGGAGTTAATACCACCTACAGATCCACCGATGCCTCCTCCTGACATTCCTTCGGATCCCGGCCCATCTTCAAGAGAACCCTGATGGTCTTCCATTATCCTGAGAGGAGGGGATGATGTGAGGGCCAAGTGTACGGTTACGATGCCGTATACTAATATTAGTGTAGTGGGATTTTGGTAGCCGTCGGATTGGTTTCAATCTGGACCACTCGCTCCTGTATATAAGCTAGGTTTTTTGGGCCAATTAATATGCACATTTCTGTATTCCCTTTCCATATTCCAAGCACTATTCCAAGCACTCACAGATGTACATTTTCTCAAACACTTCTAATGTAGTGTGAATAGCTAGATAGATTTACTTATGTATATTTTTAAATGTAAAACTAAACACATAATTGAAATTCTATTATTCTTTAGTAAACTATGAAAGTTAGAGGCATCATTACAGTTCAGGTCTGCCAGGGAACTCAGATCTTCATGGTGGACAGATCTTGTGGAGAATTCAAGTTTCTCAAGCCCGACATTAAAGTTCCCGAGAGAGATATGTTAGAAGTTCTTTTCCTCGTTTCTTGGGGAAAATCTTGCCAACCTTGAAGCTATCCTCTCTCAGAACAAATCTATTATGTGAAATAAATTTAAACCTTATGTAACTTTTTATTTATCTCCTTAATTACAACTTAGTTTCCTAAATATGATTTCTAAAAGATTTACATCTTACTATTTCATTTGATTTGCTCTTGGCTTAAGAAGAATGATCAATTCAAGCCCTCTAATCCCTGAAACCCCAAAGAAAAATGGACCTGCAAAAGATCACAACCATCATTGAGATGTGTCCGAGATGGAATGTGTGCCTCACAATGTGCAACATGACTTATATTTTTATGAACATTATAATGTGATTATATTCAGAATAGAGTTTTAATTATTGGTAATACATGAAAATCACTTTTATATGTTGTAGTTATCCAGTTATTTAGATTAGTAAAATATGTAAAGGTTAGATAGGTGCTAGAAAATATTTGGCACATAAATCCTCACACCAGATTACTGCAACATATCCCAGAATAATTGCATTTAAATTCTCAATATCTGCAATCTAAAATTTTAGAGGGGAAAATGTCATAATTGCAATTTGTAAAGGAAAATTGCATTTGAGACTCGCACAAATGAGCACAAAAGAGCTAACAAGGCAAGTTTCTTATGCTCAAGTCTAATAGTCATTTTGCTGGTGTTTATATTACAAAACAAACAAATAAAAACATCAATTTTCTCTACATAATTCATTAATGAAGCTAAGAACTATTATTTCCCTCAAAAAGGCTTGGAAGAACCAAATTGAAGCACCAGCTGCTGGTTGGTTTTATTTTTTTCTAGCAGCAAGGTTTTTTTTCTCTAGAGACAAATTGATCTTGAATCCCAGATTTTCCTACAGACACAATCAAGGCTATGTAAGGAATGCTGTGTAAGGGATTAGAGCATTGACTGTGGCACTAGATTCAACCAAGAGTATGGTTCTTAGCCACAAACACTTCAATGATGGCATGGATTATTATCATAGCAAGGTCTATCACTGACTTAAAGGTATACAGCCATTTCTCCAAATGATCTTTACCACCTGTTGGATTTAGTTGCATGAGAATCCTCTAAGAACATTAAGAGCCTAAGTGCTAACATAAGTATCAAATTTGGACAAGCTGAGAGTTCCTTGTAGGAGGCTACAGAAAGAAACTTCAAACCATTACCATATCAAGAGCAATGGCTTCACTTTCACTCAATGTTTCCCAAACCCCTTTTATGAAATTTAATGGATAAGCACCTGTCTTTAGAAACATTGAAAGCTAAATCACATCCCCAATAAATCAAAACCTACTTTAATTTCCTAATAATGGGTAAACCAAAATAATCATACTCTTTCCAAACAAATATACTCTTTACTTGTAAATTCAGTCATTGTTCTTCTCCTTGGTGGGGCACTTCTTTCTCTAAATACACACAAACTTTACACTATAATTAAAAATTGCTTTATGCTTGAATGAAAGTGGGCTTTTATTCCATGCATAAACTCAATACAATTTCTGCAAATGAGAAATATAAAAGAGTTACTTCTAATTAATAATTATTAGTATATTCTGTTTTCTTATTTATTATAAAAGGTATTAGAGTTATTTTTATGCTCTTAATATGTTTTAAACTTATCAGCACTAAACATTATTCATAAAACTACTCTCTCCATTACTCATATAAAGTTTTACAACTATACTATAAACTATTTAAACCTTTCATTTAAACAATTATTTTAATATCTAAAGGAGTCACTAAAAATTGTGATTAAAATAATTCAATATTCTTTTGGAATTTTTTCATATTTATTTTAATCTATATTTTCCAGTGGAGCTGGAATCTCAGCATCATCATACTCATAATATTAACATTAAATTATTAAAATTAAACATAATTTTCTAGTACAAATGTTGCTTATAGTAGACACAATAAAAAGAATACTTTAACATTAAAATCAAATAAGTACTGACTAAAATGATATATTTCATAACTTAAAATAGAAAAGTTGAATAGCTCCAGCTATTCTAATTTGTAAATTAATTTTATTTTTCAAATAAACTTATGATACTTATTACACATTCATCAATGAATCTAATCACATTGAATTGTATAATATCTAAATTATATTATGTTTAGCTATGTATGTTATCAATATGAATATGTTAAAAATTAATTACAACTCTTTGAAATTACTAAATCATCAGAAATAAACACGATGCTCCCAATGTAGTTGGGACTTTTGCTAGTACTCCCTTATTTAAAAGTGCTATTGGCATATGGCATTTTTTATTCCATTCTAAGAATATTGAATTTTACTTAAGGATGCTCCTAATCAGACAGATTAGATTTGTTACTCTCCAAATGGAGGGTTACAATTCTTACATGTGGCAAAGAGGTGGTGACGATTGAAATCGTTGTAATCTTTTAGGGTAGATTGTGGGGGGCAGATTGTGAAAGTGCTTTTATTCTTGAGGAATAGTGCAATGTTCTTGTTCTATTCATGATCTATGGCTATAGCATATTTAGTATAAATGCTGGCAGGGACAGAGCACCAGTGTTCCTGGAAAGGGTGATGGAGTGACGTGGGAGGTGAAGCAACTGGCAGAGGAGGAGCTACAGGGATGTTGGTGGAGTTGCTGTTGGCAAAGGTAGCAAAGAGTCATCGCTAGAGGAGGTGAGGTGTGGCCTAATGAAGGACGTGGGCAGAATGAACTGTGGCTCCAAGCTTGTTATGCAGTCACCAACATCCCGTTCTTTCCAGATTTTTTGTAGCCAACAGCAAAGGCAAGATCAATGAAGAAAGCCCATGCAAGCCTCTGTAATGGACGTGAGAATTATTTTATTGGATGCCTCTGGTGGAACAAAAGAGAGTCTCTGCCAAAGGAGGAGCTTTCCCGATCCCTTCTCTCTCTCTCTCTCTTTCACACACACACACACACACCTCGATATCTTCTATTCTTACAGCACTCCCTATTTTCCTTTCTCTATGCTGATGGAGTGTCAGTTGCTCATATTATCAGGGATTTATACAGCTTAATGGCTGTGTCCTTCCATTGTCTGCAGTGATTGGAGCTTTGGAAGCTTGGTGAAGTCTTTGACATCCAAGTTAAGGCTCTCGCAAGTTTCACATGAACTTAAAACATTTCCTTGTTTTTCAGTCGGAGGAAGTCTTGCAAGTGTTGGCACTGGATTAAAGCAAGAGACCACTGTTGCTACTTTGGTCACTGCTCATGCTGTGAAGGATCTCCCAATTTCCGTGCAAACTCCCTCACACACCCTCACTCCTCTTGCCCAGAATCCCCTCAAAATCCTTCAGCTTCCCGGCCGTTGCAAACATATGCTACTGCAGCAATCTGTGGTGAGATTCAAGCCGTGGTGTGGAAAGCACCACTCAGGTAAAATCAAAAAGCTTTCTACCAAAATGATTTTTGATGGACTGTGACTGCTCATGAATTACTTGAAGCCAGGGTTTTATTCAAAGCTACTTTTTGGCATTTTGAATAATTATGACTGTTTAATTAAGCATAACCCTTGAACCTTTAACCCTGCAAGAGAAAATATTTGATGGCGATTTGATGCATATTCAGGTTTTCAGGGCTATTACTGATATACATGGATTAAGGGTTTTCATTCAAGCAACTTGCAGGTTCTTTGAATTCCTTTAATTTTTAGGCTGCTTAAGGAAATTGTCGGCCCAGCCACTGCCGGCAACAGACTTTTCAAATGACACTAATTTGTATTAAAGCTTAACATTTTCTCTGCCAAAAAGTCATTTCAAATGGCTTTTTGGCAGCCGAAATAAAACACTGCTTAAAGCTGTTGGCCAGAAAATAGAAGATTTTGAAAGCTCGGGTTGATGAAGGTAAGCACTGCCTTGGTAAGAAGGCCTTCTTCATATATTCTATGTATAACAAGAACAAGCATGAGGATTAGAGCAATGTTCAATTCTTTGGACGGGGTTGTACCTTGGCTTGTTTATCTTATCCACGAATTTGTTTTTAATTAGAAAATTGAGCTTCATCTTGATGGTGAGCATGTCAAGAAAGCTTTAATAGCATGCTTTATAAGTTTTTTGAGAAGAAAATACTAACAAATTGTACCTTGTACTTGGTGAAGAGAAATTTTGGTTATATTTGCAGCAAACCAGAAGAGAAAGATAGTGGCAAACACCTTTTCCACATTTACTTCCTCTCGCTCACTGTACAGACAGTGTACAGCCTCGATTGGTGATGGCAAATCCAACATGGGACGAATTGGCTGTATCCCATCAAAGGTTGTAGCATTTTCATGCCATCACTTGGATGGCTCTTATCAACCATGGGAATTGATAGCTTAATCATAAGAAATTATGGAATGTTATTCACATGTTGAATTTGGTCTTCACAGGTATTTTGTTTTGGAGCAAACACTCTTTCCAGTAAAGTCCTTATCTTTTTATTGCTATCTATTTTGTAGGTACCACATTGATCCACATGTTGTAGCTCTACCACCTTTTCTGGGACATTTCCAACTTCTTGAGGATGTTCATTTGCTCTAGAGCAGCAAGCTTCCTTTGGTGTGTTATTTCTTTGAGGGCTGCAATGGATCCATTTTACCTCATGTACCAAAAAAAGCATTCCACCTAAGAGTGACATTGATTTTGCATTTCAAACTAAACTATGTGAGCTTCGATGGAGTATGCAGAAAAGTTGGACAGTGCTGGAGAGGGAATTGATTCTTCCTCAAGATCATTATGCCATCCCTGGTTGATCAGTTTCTCCTAATAATGTTAAGACTAATAATGTTAGATGGATTTATCTAGTTTCTAGTTTAATACATTTAAATTTTCTATATTATTATAAGAAAGTTTTGTTAAATTTGATAACATTCTTTGATACCATCACACTATGCTATAAGGGATACATGTTTGGCATCATCATATTAGAAAAATCCCCTCCTAAGACGTCCCTCAGGCTCTGGCCTTTTCTCCTGAGCATTTGCAATGAGCTGCAAGCAATTAACATTTCTAAATATATAGTGAGTAGTATATAGTTTTATATATACAACATGACAAGGGGATCACGAGCCGAATATTCTTTGCGCACCAAGTCCCGTTACGCGTTCGATTCCTGCGGGTGTCCCTTTCTGGGGTTTAATTTCTCTCTCTTGTTCTTGTTCGGGGTGGATGAGGATCGCTGGAGGCGAGAATGTGAAGCTCTTCGATGTCGCCAGGGTTGCGCTGGTGGAATCACGCGAGTAAGATCTGCCTGCATTGCGCGACGATATGTCGTTGTTTTCCTTTCCTTCCAGAGATCGTCAAGCTTCTAGGATCTGTGCGGCAGGCATCCTCGAGACGTTTCGTTTAGCTCAAAGTCGTGGAGAGATCGTCGTTGGAATCTGGGGCATGCAAAGCTCCAGGGATGATCACGCAAAGACGAGCACCTCCTTCGATCAGGTAAAGCTTTCCTCCCTTTGTTCCTGGTCACGTAGTGAGCTTTTGCCATGCTTCCTCATAGAGTTTTTGTTCGGCCGAGCAGAAAGCTTGACGATGGATCGGTGCATCTAGTACTGGAGGCAGTCCAAAGGTATGTTTGGGTCGCTCGCTTTCTTCATTGACACGCGGCCGAGGAAGGCAGGTGGTCTTTCCAGGAAAAAATAGAGCTGGAAAGCGAGCTCGAGCAACCTCTCGAGGGCGAGAGGTAAGTATGAGGTCGCTACAACTTGAGGCCCTGCCACGACTCGAGGGCCACAAAGAACCTCTGCCAACCGAAGTAGACCCCCTCTATGATGAGAGCAGTCAGGTCCCTGGGCTCGTGGTCATCCTCGCGAGCACTCTCGAAGCACTTGAGGTAGACATCCCGGTCTACAAACTCGTGCTGGCGGCCAGCGCCAGCAGCGAACAAGACATTGGGGAACACAGCCACGCTGCGAAGCAAGTAGGCCAGCATCATCCTCCCGCATCGCCCATTCCCATCCACAAACGGATGGATGCACTCAAACTTGTAGAAGAAGTCCGAGGCCAGCACCAGGAGCTGCTCCACCGTCTTGCAGCTCCTTGTCGTCGCCTCCTCCTCAAAGAGCCGCTCCACATCCGCGTTAGTCTTGCTCACCAACTTGGACAACTTGGGCCGGATTGCCCAGGCATCCGCGTAGAAGTGCTGCCTTCCGCTGCTCGTGATCGTCATTGCAACCTCGCTGCCGGAACGAAACAAGCCTGCGATCTCCGGCCTGCTCGGCTCCATAAGAAGCTCGTGTGACTGCCTGAGCTTGTAGTTGTTGACGCTGGGAGCCTCCTCGGCCTTCTCCTCCTGGAGCCACCATGCGTTGAATGCTCGGGACAGGCAGCGGACTTGTTCCAATCTCTCGTCTGGAGCCACCACTTCGTGGAGCTGCTCCAGGGCGTGGAGTGTTTGGTCCCGGGTATCAAAGCCTTCCAGCTCCAGCTTGTTCACCTGGAAGAGGAAGTCGGCCATAGCGTCGCGCTGCCCGTACACGTCCAGCGCCCATGCTTTGGCATCGCCGTCCAGGGCCTGGAACCTCTTCACGTACCCACAAATGGCGTCCACCATGCTGCTCGTCGCCGGGGCTCCGTCGCCATCGCACCTCCAGAAGGGCCTCTCCGCGTATCGCCCCATCTATATGCCCTAGCCTCAACCCAGAAGGGCCCCCTTTTATACAGCCAAGGTTTGAAAAGGGGTACATTTGAATTTCCCGGGCTTTGACACGCGGCACGCGATAATTGGCTGTCGGCGCAAGCTCATTCTTCAGGGCTTGGCGAGGCGACGGCGTGAGCGCGATGGCGATGGCGATGGCGATGGCGCTGGCGGGGTGAACGATTGATCCAGCGCCAGCGCAGGGTAGGCGCTTCGGTCGATCACAACGAAATTTCATAGTTTCTTGCTCTAGATCGCTCCCTGTTAGCTGGATCGGGCCGGCTCAGCGTCAGCGATCGATTTCTCCTCTCGCCCCGGGTGTGTAGCGCTCAGCTACCTTTTCTTGCTGCAGAGCTAGGATCCAAGAGCAACTCGCGGCCTGTGTAGGTATGGAGATCGATATTGCCATATTTCCAACGATTCCATGAAATGCACCTTCCTAGGGTCACAGGACTTGTGAATTTCTCTCGGCTGGTATCATGGATGGGCGGCGCGCGGCTCTGAATCTCGTCCGAAGTGCTGGTATGCATTTCGATCTCTCAACCTCGTATAGTGTTTGCTTATATTGCAGTGAGGAAACCAAGGGGAAAAGCTGGCAAGGAGAAGGAGCCAGAACCACTGCTTACACCGTCCAACCACGCAGGCTTCTGGTATGTCTTATGTCGCAGCTCTCTCCACGTACTTATCCAATCTACTCCAGGTTTGAGGCCTTCTGGGACACCCAAGCTATCAAAGTTGCTACGTCCCATGGCTTGGACGATCCTGCTCGATCCGCAGGGCTCTTGAGAGGTCTTGCCGTCATCAGGTCCTGGCCGGAGAGCTCACCCATCACGACCCTGCAGCTGTTACAACTGCACGAAGCTTTACAGCTGACACCGGTCTCGGCATTCCGCAGTTATGGTGCCATGTCCTCTGCTGGAAAGAGTTACGCACATCCCCGAGACATCCAGGTCAAGATGCGGAAGTTCCTGGACCGTCTCAATGCAAGCATCGCGGAGCACAGCAAGAGCAAGCTGAGCATCGCCAAATGGGCCTCCACGGTCGCAAGGCTCATCATCGACTTCGAGAAGATCCATCCGTTTGAAGATGGTAATGGGCGTGTTGGACGCCTGCTTGCGCTGCACCTGCTGCGTCGCATTTCAGCCTTCCCAGCGGCCTTCTTCACTGCAGCTGAGCACGGATCCCGGGACAGGTTCATCACTGCTTTCGAGGAGGATGACGAAGACGAGCTGGCAAAGATTCTACTCGGCAGCCTCCAGGGAACAGACGCTGCATGGAGAGAGTTCCTTAAATCGAAGCTCCAGTGATCTCGAACAGGAAGACAGGGGAAAGTTTGTCCTGGTATTTTTTTTCTTTTCTACTTCTTTACATGACTACGCTAGAACTTCTGCATTGTCCAATAAAAAGCTGTGAACCAAGACAACTCAAAAACTTTCCTTGAGCACAACTATCCATGGCATGCTCCAGTGAAAACTAGCAATGGATGCTTTCGTGAGGACAGATCCCCTTCGTTTACAGCTTTGCTATAAGATGGGGCTTACCTGACTAACGTGTCATGCATGAATATTTGCTGGACGAGCTCGTCTATGGAATCGCTCTCGCCTTTTCGCTGCCTGTCTGACAGTGGCTTACCAGCCTTGCCTTGCTCACCACTATCTCCGGAAATCCAAGTCTAAACGGGCCGCAGGTGACACATCTCAAACTTGGCTCCCTGCTCTTGAGGTTAGCCTTTATCGACTTACTAATGTTCGATCGACCTTCGCTCCAAGCCACTGTTCTCGCATCAGACCATCCAACATAGATAGAAAAGTCCTCCCATGCTCATCTCATGGCCATCTTGGAAACCTGGAAGTTGGCTCGGGCTTTTGGAGCCACCACGGAAGCTGTAAACTCTGGGTTGGGCTGGGGGCTACGTAAGCGTTGGTGACCAGCACCAGCACTTAGCACATGGTAAGCAGCACCAACCTTTTTGCTTGGAAACCACAGGCACAAACCCCGGTGGTGACGATCGTCCGGACTGGAATTGCCCTCCTTTCAATTGCGTAGTACTCCATCACGTAGAGAAGGGGGTAGTGATGGCTTATATCAATTGTTTTGTCCCTGAAGAAAAGACATAGACTCGATGATTGACGGGCATGGATTTCTTGGCAAGGAGCTCTAATATATCCTAACATGTGTCTCTTATAGCATATCAAAGAATGTTATCAAATTTAACAAAACTTTCTTAGACAGAAAATTAATAATATAGAAACTATAATTGTATTAAACTATAATTTTTAAATTAACATCCAGTGAAACTGAAACTCATATACTCATATGTTAAATGTAAAAGCCAATACTTATTCTAGGCACATGCTTAAGATCTAACAGCTGAGAACTAATTATAATTGCCTTAATACAATAGATTGCTCTATATTATTATTCTTATCTAATATTGTTTTTTTTTGCTATAAAAGAAATATGTTAAAATATATTTATAAGAAAACTAAATTTTATTTTTTATAGTAATTGCAATAGATGTTGTTGATTTATGTTTTATAATTTTTATATTAAGATATTTAACATATCACTTTAAAAAATTTAGTGTGTTTTTATTTGTTTTCATTTGAGGTGATTGGTATATATCTTTGATAAGTCCATTACAAATTATGATTATAATGTGGTGTATCAACTTACTTATAAATAAATAAATCTAACGTATGCTATGAGTGTCAAATGTCTTTAATTTTGTTAAACATTTCTTTGCTATTAATTATGGGTCATATTTTATTTTTATAAATTATTTTCTAATTAGAACTTATTCTTTTAGATATAAAGTTTAAAATTCTTAGATTTTGTACGCTCTAAGTTTTAACTATAAAAACAACTATATGATCTAGGAATGTTTCATGTTCTTACAACTTGGCTTGACTCGTGATTTATTAATAATATTATTAAATAAAGGTAGATGTTGGACACCAAATTTTTTAAAAGTATTTTAAATAAACTGTTAAAAATTTTATATTTAATATTAATATTTTAAATGGAGCTGGATTCTCTTGCTAGTGCTTATATATTTAAATGAATAAGCTAGTTTCATAATGTCAAATGCTAGGAACTAAGCATATGCCAAAATCTACTGGTTGAGATTAACAAGCCTTAAAAGAATTTGAAATGTCTTTTAGAGCAGGGAGGAAACTGTGGCAGTATCTAAGAAGAGCTATGAATATTCTTCAACACCTGAATTATGAAGTTTGAGATGTCTGTGTCACTCGTCTCACTGATGGCCAGTTGGGAGTCATGATCACTGCTGCTATTACCTCAGCAGCATTGGCTACCGGAATACCTTAGGTAATTTGGG
>NW_003314531.1:16133-17499 GCF_000143415.4 Selaginella moellendorffii | reverse complement strand
ACAGCGAGCATCTCCTGCCAGTGAGGACATTCACGAGAACGTGGAAGAGGAGCAAAGCAAAGTCGAGGTGCAGCATGAAGTTTCCGAACGCGAGGTTGAGCTTGCTGTCCCAGTAGAAGAACTCCCACCGTCAGGGAACGAAGAAGTCCAGGAGCCACAGCCTGTGCTTGACGCCGTTCCCGAGACAGAGGCCGTGCCTGAGGCTTCTGAAGAGGATGCCAAAGAGGTGCAACCAGCCGAGCCAGTTGTAGCTCAAGTACCAACCGCGAAAGTGGATGACGTCTTACCCGCACACGAGGAAATCAAGGAGGAAGAGAGCATAGAGCCGGCCAAGGTGGCTGTGGATGACCAGGTGGAGAATGTCGAGCCCAGGGAGAGTGCTTCAGTCGCGATCCTGCAGGAGGGAGAAAAGTTGGCGGTGCCAGAGATCGAGAGTGGTGCTCCAGATTCCATGCATGCGACAGATGCCACAGTGGACGACACACAGCGAGCACCTCCTGCCAGTGAGGACATTCACGAGAACGTGGAAGAGGAGCAAAGCAAAGTCGAGGTGCAGCATGAAGTTTCCGAACGCGAGGTCGAGCTTGCTGTCCCAGTAGAAGAACTCCCACCGTCAGGGAACGAAGAAGTCCAGGAGCCACAGCCTGTGCTTGAGGCCGTTCCCGAGACAGAGGCCGTGCCTGAGGCTTCTGAAGAGGATGCCAAAGAGGTGCAACCAGCCGAGCCAGTTGTAGCTCAAGTACCAACTGCGAAAGTGGATGACGTCTTACCCGCACACGAGGAAATCAAGGAGGAAGAGAGCATAGAGCCGGCAAAGGTGGCTGTGGATGACCAGGTGGAGAATGTCGAGCCCAGGGAGAGTGCTTCAGTCGCGATCCTGCAGGAGGGAGAAAAGTTGGCAGTGCCAGAGATCGAGAGTGGTGCACCGGATTCCATGCATGCGACAGATGCCACAGTGGACGACACACAGCGAGCACCTCCTGCCAGTGAGGACATTCACGAGAACGTGGAAGAGGAGCAATCAAAAGTCGAGGTGCCACATGAAGTTTCCGAACGCGAGGTCGAGCTTGCTGTCCCAGTAAAAGAACTCCCACAGTCGGGGAATGAAGAAGTCCAGGACCCACAGCCTGTGCTTGAGGCCGTTCCCGAGATTGAGGCCGTGCCTGAGGCTGCTGAAGAGGCTGTCAAGGAGGTGCAGACCTGCCGAGCCAGTTGTAGCTCAAGTACCAACCGCGACAGTGGATGACGTCTTACCCGCACACGAGGAAATCAAGGAGGAAGAGAGCATAGAGCCGGCCAAGGTGGCTGTGGATGACCACGTGGAGAATGTCGAGCCCAGGGAGAGTGCTTCAGTCGCGATCCTGCA
>NW_003314531.1:3007-14931 GCF_000143415.4 Selaginella moellendorffii | reverse complement strand
AGCCACAGCATGTGCTTGAGGCCGTTCCCGAGACAGAGGCCGTGCCTGACGCTGCTGAAGAGGATGCCAAAGAGGTGCAACCAGCCGAGCCAGTTGTAGCTCAAGTACCAACTGCGAAAGTGGATGACGTCTTACCCGCACACGAGGAAATCAAGGAGGAAGAGAGCATAGAGCCGGCCAAGGTGGCTGTGGATGACCAGGTGGAGAATGTCGAGCCCAGGGAGAGTGCTTCAGTCGCGATCCTGCAGGAGGGAGAAAAGTTGGCAGTGCCAGAGATCGAGAGTGGTGCACCGGATTCCATGCATGCGACAGATGCCACAGTGGACGACACACAGCGAGCACCTCCTGCCAGTGAGGACATTCACGACAACGTGGAAGAGGAGCAAAGCAAAGTCGAGGTGCAGCATGAAGTTTCCGAACGCGAGGTCGAGCTTGCTGTCCCAGTAGAAGAACTCCCACCGTCAGGGAACGAAGAAGTCCAGGAGCCACAGCCTGTGCTTGAGGCCGTTCCCGAGACAGAGGCCGTGCCTGAGGCTTCTGAAGAGGATGCCAAAGAGGTGCAACCAGCCGAGCCAGTTGTAGCTCAAGTACCAACTGCGAAAGTGGATGACGTCTTACCCGCACACGAGGAAATCAAGGAGGAAGAGAGCATAGAGCCGGCCAAGGTGGCTGTGGATGACCAGGTGGAGAATGTCGAGCCCAGGGAGAGTGCTTCAGTCGCGATCCTGCAGGAGGGAGAAAAGTTGGCGGTGCCAGAGATCGAGAGTGGTGCACCGGATTCCATGCATGCGACAGATGCCACAGTGGACGACACACAGCGAGCATCTCCTGCCAGTGAGGACATTCACGACAACGTGGAAGAGGAGCAAAGCAAAGTCGAGGTGCAGCATGAAGTTTCCGAACGCGAGGTCGAGCTTGCTGTCCCAGTAGAAGAACTCCCACCGTCAGGGAACGAAGAAGTCCAGGAGCCACAGCCTGTGCTTGAGGCCGTTCCCGAGACAGAGGCCGTGCCTGAGGCTTCTGAAGAGGATGCCAAAGAGGTGCAACCAGCCGAGCCAGTTGTAGCTCAAGTACCAACCGCGAAAGTGGATGACGTCTTACCCGCACACGAGGAAATCAAGGAGGAAGAGAGCATAGAGCCGGCCAAGGTGGCTGTGGATGACCAGGTGGAGAATGTCGAGCCCAGGGAGAGTGCTTTAGTCGCGATCCTGCAGGAGGGAGAAAAGTTGGCGGTGCCAGAGATCGAGAGTGCTGCACTGGATTCCATGCATGCGACAGATGCCACAGTGGACGACACACAGCGAGCATCTCCTGCCAGTGAGGACATTCACGACAACGTGGAAGAGGAGCAAAGCAAAGTCGAGGTGCAGCATGAAGTTTCCGAACGCGAGGTCGAGCTTGCTGTCCCAGTAGAAGAACTCCCACAGTCGGGGAACGAAGAAGTCCAGGACCCACAGCCTGTGCTTGAGGCCGTTCCCGAGCTTGAGGCCGTGCCTGAGGCTGCTGAAGAGGCTGTCAAGGAGGGGGAACCGGCCGAGCCAGTCGTAGCTCAAGTACCAACTACCACAGTGGATGACGTTTTACCCACACACGAGGAAATCAAGGAGGAAGAGAGCATAGAGCCGGCCAAGGTGGCTGTGGATGACCACGTGGAGAATGTCGAGCCCAGGGAGAGTGCTTCAGTAGCGATCCTGCAGGAGGGAGAAAAGTTGGCGGTGCCAGAGATCGAGAGTGGTGCACCGGATTCCATCCATGTGACAGATGCCACAGTGGACGACACACAGCGAGCATCTCCTGCCAGTGAGGACATTCACGACAACGTGGAAGAGGAGCAAAGCAAAGTCGAGGTGCAGCATGAAGTTTCCGAACGCGAGGTCGAGCTTGCTGTCCCAGTAGAAGAACTCCCACAGTCGGGGAACGAAGAAGTCCAGGACCCACAGCCTGTGCTTGAGGCCGTTCCCGAGCTTGAGGCCGTGCCTGAGGCTGCTGAAGAGGCTGTCAAGGAGGTGGAACCGGCCGAGCCAGTCGTAGCTCAAGTACCAACTACCACAGTGGATGACGTTTTACCCACACACGAGGAAATCAAGGAGGAAGAGAGCATAGAGCCGGCCAAGGTGGCTGTGGATGACCAGGTGGAGAATGTCGAGCCCAGGGAGAGTGCTTCAGTCGCGATCCTGCAGGAGGGAGAAAAGTTGGCAGTGCCAGAGATCGAGAGTGGTGCACCGGATTCCATGCATGCGACAGATGCCACAGTGGACGACACACAGCGAGCACCTCCTGCCAGTGAGGACATTCACGAGAACGTGGAAGAGGAGCAAAGCAAAGTCGAGGTGCAGCATGAAGTTTCCGAACGCGAGGTCGAGCTTGCTGTCCCAGTAGAAGAACTCCCACCGTCAGGGAACGAAGAAGTCCAGGAGCCACAGCCTGTGCTTGAGGCCGTTCCCGAGACAGAGGCCGTGCCTGAGGCTTCTGAAGAGGATGCCAAAGAGGTGCAACCAGCCGAGCCAGTTGTAGCTCAAGTACCAACCGCGAAAGTGGATGACGTCTTACCCGCACACGAGGAAATCAAGGAGGAAGAGAGCATAGAGCAGGCCAAGGTGGCTGTGGATGACCAGGTGGAGAATTTCAAGCCCAGGGAGAGTGCTTCAGTCGCGATCCTGCAGGAGGGAGAAAAGTTGGCGGTGCCAGAGATCGAGAGTGGTGCTCCAGATTCCATCCATGTGACAGATGCCACAGTGGACGACACACAGCGAGCATCTCCTGCCAGTGAGGACATTCACGACAACGTGGAAGAGGAGCAAACCAAAGTCGAGGTGCAGCATGAAGTTTCGGAATGCGAGGTTGAGCTTGCCGTCCCAGTAGAAGAACTCCCACAGTCAGGGAACGAAGAAGTCCAGGAGCCACAGCCTGTGCTTGAGGCCGTTCCCGAGACAGAGGCCGTGCCTGAGGCTTCTGAAGAGGATGCCAAAGAGGTGCAACCAGCCGAGCCAGTTGTAGCTCAAGTACCAACCGCGAAAGTGGATGACGTCTTACCCGCACACGAGGAAATCAAGGAGGAAGAGAGCATAGAGCCGGCCAAGGTGGCTGTGGATGACCAGGTGGAGAATGTCGAGCCCAGGGAGAGTGCTTCAGTCGCGATCCTGCAGGAGGGAGAAAAGTTGGCGGTGCCAGAGATCGAGAGTGGTGCACCGGATTCCATGCATGCGACAGATGCCACAGTGGACGACACACAGCGAGCACCTCCTGCCAGTGAGGACATTCACGACAACGTGGAAGAGGAGCAAAGCAAAGTCGAGGTGCAGCATGAAGTTTCCGAACGCGAGGTCGAGCTTGCTGTCCCAGTAGAAGAACTCCCACCGTCAGGGAACGAAGAAGTCCAGGAGCCACAGCCTGTGCTTGAGGCCGTTCCCGAGACAGAGGCCGTGCCTGAGGCTTCTGAAGAGGATGCCAAAGAGGTGCAACCAGCCGAGCCAGTTGTAGCTCAAGTACCAACTGCGAAAGTGGATGACGTCTTACCCGCACACGAGGAAATCAAGGAGGAAGAGAGCATAGAGCCGGCCAAGGTGGCTGTGGATGACCAGGTGGAGAATGTCGAGCCCAGGGAGAGTGCTTCAGTCGCGATCCTGCAGGAGGGAGAAAAGTTGGCGGTGCCAGAGATCGAGAGTGGTGCACTGGATTCCATGCATGCGACAGATGCCACAGTGGACGACACACAGCGAGCACCTCCTGCCAGTGAGGACATTCACGACAACGTGGAAGAGGAGCAAAGCAAAGTCGAGGTGCAGCATGAAGTTTCCGAACGCGAGGTCGAGCTTGCTGTCCCAGTAGAAGAACTCCCACAGTCGGGGAACGAAGAAGTCCAGGAGCCACAGCCTGTGCTTGAGGCCGTTCCCGAGACAGAGGCCGTGCCTGAGGCTTCTGAAGAGGATGCCAAAGAGGTGCAACCAGCCGAGCCAGTTGTAGCTCAAGTACCAACCGCGAAAGTGGATGACGTCTTACCCGCACACGAGGAAATCAAGGAGGAAGAGAGCATAGAGCAGGCCAAGGTGGCTGTGGATGACCAGGTGGAGAATTTCAAGCCCAGGGAGAGTGCTTCAGTCGCGATCCTGCAGGAGGGAGAAAAGTTGGCGGTGCCAGAGATCGAGAGTGCTGCTCCAGATTCCATCCATGTGACAGATGCCACAGTGGACGACACACAGCGAGCATCTCCTGCCAGTGAGGACATTCACGACAACGTGGAAGAGGAGCAAACCAAAGTCGAGGTGCAGCATGAAGTTTCCGAACGCAAGGTCGAGCTTGCCGTCCCAGTAGAAGAACTCCCACAGTCAGGGAACGAAGAAGTCCAGCAGCCACAGCCTGTGCTTGAGGCCGTTCCCGAGACAGAGGCCGTGCCTGAGGCTTCTGAAGAGGCTGCCAAAGAGGTGCAACCGGCCGAGCCAGTTGTAGCTCAAGTACCAACCGCGAAAGTGGATGACGTCTTACCCGCACACGAGGAAATCAAGGAGGAAGAGAGCATAGAGCCGGCCAAGGTGGCTGTGGATGACCAGGTGGAGAATGTCGAGCCCAGGGAGAGTGCTTCAGTCGCGATCCTGCAGGAGGGAGAAAAGTTGGCAGTGCCAGAGATCGAGAGTGGTGCACCGGATTCCATGCATGCGACAGATGCCACAGTGGACGACACACAGCGAGCACCTCCTGCCAGTGAGGACATTCACGAGAACGTGGAAGAGGAGCAAAGCAAAGTCGAGGTGCAGCATGAAGTTTCCGAACGCGAGGTCGAGCTTGCTGTCCCAGTAGAAGAACTCCCACCGTCAGGGAACGAAGAAGTCCAGGAGCCACAGCCTGTGCTTGAGGCCGTTCCCGAGACAGAGGCCGTGCCTGAGGCTTCTGAAGAGGATGCCAAAGAGGTGCAACCAGCCGAGCCAGTTGTAGCTCAAGTACCAACTGCGAAAGTGGATGACGTCTTACCCGCACACGAGGAAATCAAGGAGGAAGAGAGCATAGAGCCGGCCAAGGTGGCTGTGGATGACCAGGTGGAGAATGTCGAGCCCAGGGAGAGTGCTTCAGTCGCGATCCTGCAGGAGGGAGAAAAGTTGGCGGTGCCAGAGATCGAGAGTGGTGCTCCAGATTCCATGCATGCGACAGATGCCACAGTGGACGACACACAGCGAGCACCTCCTGCCAGTGAGGATATTCACGACAACGTGGAAGAGGAGCAAAGCAAAGTCGAGGTGCAGCATGAAGTTTCCGAACGCGAGGTCGAGCTTGCTGTCCCAGTAGAACAACTCCCACCGTCAGGGAACGAAGAAGTCCAGCAGCCACAGCCTGTGCTTGAGGCCGTTCCCGAGACAGAGGCCGTGCCTGAGGCTTCTGAAGAGGCTGCCAAAGAGGTGCAACCAGCCGAGCCAGTTGTAGCTCAAGTACCAACTGCGAAAGTGGATGACGTCTTACCCGCACACGAGGAAATCAAGGAGGAAGAGAGCATAGAGCCGGCCAAGGTGGCTGTGGATGACCAGGTGGAGAATGTCGAGCCCAGGGAGAGTGCTTCAGTCGCGATCCTGCAGGAGGGAGAAAAGTTGGCGGTGCCAGAGATCGAGAGTGGTGCACCGGATTCCATCCATGTGACAGATGCCACAGTGGACGACACACAGCGAGCACCTCCTGCCAGTGAGGACATTCACGAGAACGTGGAAGAGGAGCAAAGCAAAGTCGAGGTGCAGCATGAAGTTTCCGAACGCGAGGTCGAGCTTGCTGTCCCAGTAGAAGAACTCCCACCGTCAGGGAACGAAGAAGTCCAGGAGCCACAGCCTGTGCTTGAGGCCGTTCCCGAGACAGAGGCCGTGCCTGAGGCTTCTGAAGAGGATGCCAAAGAGGTGCAACCAGCCGAGCCAGTTGTAGCTCAAGTACCAACTGCGAAAGTGGATGACGTCTTACCCGCACACGAGGAAATCAAGGAGGAAGAGAGCATAGAGCCGGCCAAGGTGGCTGTGGATGACCAGGTGGAGAATGTCGAGCCCAGGGAGAGTGCTTCAGTCGCGATCCTGCAGGAGGGAGAAAAGTTGGCGGTGCCAGAGATCGAGAGTGGTGCACCGGATTCCATGCATGCGACAGATGCCACAGTGGACGACACACAGCGAGCACCTCCTGCCAGTGAGGACATTCACGACAACGTGGAAGAGGAGCAAACCAAAGTCGAGGTGCAGCATGAAGTTTCCGAACGCGAGGTCGAGCTTGCTGTCCCAGTAGAAGAACTCCCACCGTCAGGGAACGAAGAAGTCCAGGAGCCACAGCCTGTGCTTGAGGCCGTTCCCGAGACAGAGGCCGTGCCTGAGGCTTCTGAAGAGGATGCCAAAGAGGTGCAACCAGCCGAGCCAGTTGTAGCTCAAGTACCAACTGCGAAAGTGGATGACGTCTTACCCGCACACGAGGAAATCAAGGAGGAAGAGAGCATAGAGCCGGCCAAGGTGGCTGTGGATGACCAGGTGGAGAATGTCGAGCCCAGGGAGAGTGCTTCAGTCGCGATCCTGCAGGAGGGAGAAAAGTTGGCGGTGCCAGAGATCGAGAGTGGTGCACTGGATTCCATGCATGCGACAGATGCCACAGTGGACGACACACAGCGAGCACCTCCTGCCAGTGAGGACATTCACGACAACGTGGAAGAGGAGCAAAGCAAAGTCGAGGTGCAGCATGAAGTTTCCGAACGCGAGGTCGAGCTTGCTGTCCCAGTAGAAGAACTCCCACAGTCGGGGAACGAAGAAGTCCAGGAGCCACAGCCTGTGCTTGAGGCCGTTCCCGAGACAGAGGCCGTGCCTGAGGCTTCTGAAGAGGATGCCAAAGAGGTGCAACCAGCCGAGCCAGTTGTAGCTCAAGTACCAACCGCGAAAGTGGATGACGTCTTACCCGCACACGAGGAAATCAAGGAGGAAGAGAGCATAGAGCAGGCCAAGGTGGCTGTGGATGACCAGGTGGAGAATTTCAAGCCCAGGGAGAGTGCTTCAGTCGCGATCCTGCAGGAGGGAGAAAAGTGGCGGTGCCAGAGATCGAGAGTGTTGCACTGGGATCCATGCATGCGACAGATGCCACAGTGGACGACACACAGCGAGCATCTCCTGCCAGTGAGGACATTCACGAGAACGTGGAAGAGGAGCAAAGCAAAGTCGAGGTGCAGCATGAAGTTTCCGAACGCGAGGTCGAGCTTGCTGTCCCAGTAGAAGAACTCCCACCGTCAGGGAACGAAGAAGTCCAGGAGCCACAGCCTGTGCTTGAGGCCGTTCCCGAGACAGAGGCCGTGCCTGAGGCTTCTGAAGAGGATGCCAAAGAGGTGCAACCAGCCGAGCCAGTTGTAGCTCAAGTACCAACCGCGAAAGTGGATGACGTCTTACCCGCACACGAGGAAATCAAGGAGGAAGAGAGCATAGAGCCGGCCAAGGTGGCTGTGGATGACCAGGTGGAGAATGTCGAGCCCAGGGAGAGTGCTTCAGTCGCGATCCTGCAGGAGGGAGAAAAGTTGGCGGTGCCAGAGATCGAGAGTGGTGCACTGGATTCCATGCATGCGACAGATGCCACAGTGGACGACACACAGCGAGCACCTCCTGCCAGTGAGGACATTCACGACAACGTGGAAGAGGAGCAAAGCAAAGTCGAGGTGCAGCATGAAGTTTCGGAACGCGAGGTCGAGCTTGCTGTCCCAGTAGAAGAACTCCCACAGTCGGGGAACGAAGAAGTCCAGGAGCCACAGCCTGTGCTTGAGGCCGTTCCCGAGACAGAGGCCGTGCCTGAGGCTTCTGAAGAGGATGCCAAAGAGGTGCAACCAGCCGAGCCAGTTGTAGCTCAAGTACCAACCGCGAAAGTGGATGACGTCTTACCCGCACACGAGGAAATCAAGGAGGAAGAGAGCATAGAGCAGGCCAAGGTGGCTGTGGATGACCAGGTGGAGAATTTCAAGCCCAGGGAGAGTGCTTCAGTCGCGATCCTGCAGGAGGGAGAAAAGTTGGCGGTGCCAGAGATCGAGAGTGCTGCTCCAGATTCCATCCATGTGACAGATGCCACAGTGGACGACACACAGCGAGCATCTCCTGCCAGTGAGGACATTCACGACAACGTGGAAGAGGAGCAAACCAAAGTCGAGGTGCAGCATGAAGTTTCCGAACGCAAGGTCGAGCTTGCCGTCCCAGTAGAAGAACTCCCACAGTCAGGGAACGAAGAAGTCCAGCAGCCACAGCCTGTGCTTGAGGCCGTTCCCGAGACAGAGGCCGTGCCTGAGGCTTCTGAAGAGGATGCCAAAGAGGTGCAACCGGCCGAGCCAGTTGTAGCTCAAGTACCAACCGCGAAAGTGGATGACGTCTTACCCGCACACGAGGAAATCAAGGAGGAAGAGAGCATAGAGCCGGCCAAGGTGGCTGTGGATGACCAGGTGGAGAATGTCGAGCCCAGGGAGAGTGCTTCAGTCGCGATCCTGCAGGAGGGAGAAAAGTTGGCAGTGCCAGAGATCGAGAGTGGTGCACCGGATTCCATGCATGCGACAGATGCCACAGTGGACGACACACAGCGAGCATCTCCTGCCAGTGAGGACATTCACGACAACGTGGAAGAGGAGCAAACCAAAGTCGAGGTGCAGCATGAAGTTTCGGAACGCGAGGTTGAGCTTGCTGTCCCAGTAGAAGAACTCCCACCGTCAGGGAACGAAGAAGTCCAGGAGCCACAGCCTGTGCTTGAGGCCGTTCCCGAGACAGAGGCCGTGCCTGAGGCTTCTGAAGAGGCTGCCAAAGAGGTGCAACCAGCCGAGCCAGTCGTAGCTCAAGTACCGACCGCCACAGTGGATGACATCTTACCCACACACGAAGAAATCAAGGAGGAAGAGAGCATAGAGCCGGCCAAGGTGGCTCTGGATGACAAGGTAGAGAAGGTCGAGCCCCGGGAGAGTGCTTCAGTCGCGATCCTGGACGAGGGAGAAAAGTTGGCGGTGCCAGAGATTGACAGTGCTGCACCGGATTCCATGCATGCAACAGATGCCACCCTGGAGGACACACAGCGAGCATCTTCTGCCAGTGAAGACATTCACGAGAATGTGGAAGAGGAGCAAACCAACGTCACAGTGATACATGAAGTTTCCCAACGCGAGGTTGAGATTGCCATACCAGTAGAGGGACGCCCACAGTTGGTGAACGAAGCCGTCCAGGAGCCACAGCCTGTGCCTGAGGCCGTTCCCGAGCATGAGGACGTGCCTGAAGCTGCCGAAGAGGCTGCCATGGAGGTGGAACCGGCGGAGCCAGTCGTAGCTCAAGTACCAACTGCCACAGTGGATGACATCTTACCCGCACACGAGGAAATCAAGGAGGAAGAGAGCATAGAGCCGGCCAAGGTGGCTGTGGATGACCACGTGGATAATGTCAAGCCCAGGGAGAGTGCTTCAGTCGCGATCCTGGACGAGGGAGAAAAGTTGGCGGTGCCAGAGATCGAGAGTGGTGCACCGGATTCCATGCATGCGACAGATGCCACAGTGGACGACACACAGCGAGCACCTCCTGCCAGTGAGGACATTCACGAGAACGTGGAAGAGGAGCAAAGCAAAGTCGAGGTGCAGCATGAAGTTTCCGAACGCGAGGTCAAGCTTGCTGTCCCAGTAGAAGAACCCCCACAGTCGGGGAACAAAGAAGTCCAGGAGCCACAGCATGTGCTTGAGGCCGTTCCCGAGACAGAGGCCGTGCCTGAGGCTGCTGAAGAGGCGGCCAAGGAGGTGCAACCGGCCGAGCCAGTTGTAGCTCAAGTACCAACCGCGACAGTGGATGACGTCTTACCCGCACACGAGGAAATCAAGGAGGAAGAGAGCATAGAGCCGGCCAAGGTGGCTGTGGATGACCAGGTGGAGAATGTCGAGCCCAGGGAGAGTGCTTCAGTCGCGATCCTGCAAGAGGGAGAAAAGTTGGCAGTGCCAGAGATGGAGAGTGGTGCACCGGATTCCATGCATGCAACAGATGCCACAGTGGACGACACACAGCGAGCACCTCCTGCCAGTGAGGACATTCACGAGAACGTGGAGGAGGAGCAAAGCAAAGTCGAGGTGCAGCATGAAGTTTCCGAACGCGAGGTCGTGCTTGCTGTCCCAGTAGAAGAACTCCCACAGTCGGGGAACAAAGAAGTCCAGGAGCCACAGAATGTGCTTGAGGCCGTTTTCGAGACAGAGGCCGTGCCTGACGGTGCTGAAGAGGCTGCCAAGGAGGTGCAACCGGCCAAGCCAGTTGTAGCTCAAGTACCAACCGCGACAGTGGATGACGTCTTACTCGCACACGAGGAAATCAAGGAGGAAGAGAGCATAGAGCCGGCCAAGGTGGCTGTGGATGACCAGGTGGAGAATGTCGAGCCCAGGGAGAGTGCTTCAGTCGCGATCCTGGACGAGGGAGAAAAGTTGGCGGTGCCAGAGATCGAGAGTGGTGCACCGGATTCCATGCATGCGACAGATGCCACAGTGGACGACACACAGCGAGCATCTCCTGCCAGTGAGGACATTCACGACAACGTGGAAGAGGAGCAAACTAACGTCGCAGTGCCACATGAAGTTTCCGAACGCGAGGTCGAGCTTGCTGTCCCAGTAGAAGAACTCCCACAGTCAGGGAACAAAGAAGTCCAGGAGCCACAGCACGTGCTTGAGGCCGTTCCCGAGCCAGAGGCCGTGCCTGAGGCTTCTGAAGAGGCTGCCAAAGAGGTGCAACCAGCCGAGCCAGTCGTAGCTCAAGTACCAACCGCCACAGTGGATGACATCTTACCCACACACGAGGAAATCAAGGAGGAAGAGAGCATAGAGCCGGCCAAGGTGGCTGTGGATGACCACGTGGAGAATGTCGAGCCCAGGGAGAGTGCTTCAGTCGCGATCCTGCAGGAGGGAGAAAAGTTGGCAGTGCCAGAGATGGAGAGTGGTGCACCGGATTCCATGCATGCGACAGATGCCACAGTGGACGACACACAGCGAGCACCTCCTGCCAGTGAGGACATTCACGAGAACGTGGAAGAGGAGCAAAGCAAAGTCGAGGTGCAGCATGAAGTTTCCGAACGCGAGGTCGAGCTTGCTGTCCCAGTAGAAGAACTCCCACCGTCAGGGAACGAAGAAGTCCAGGAGCCACAGCCTGTGCTTGAGGCCGTTCCCGAGACAGAGGCCGTGCCTGAGGCTTCTGAAGAGGATGCCAAAGAGGTGCAACCAGCCGAGCCAGTTGTAGCTCAAGTACCAACTGCGAAAGTGGATGACGTCTTACCCGCACACGAGGAAATCAAGGAGGAAGAGAGCATAGAGCCGGCCAAGGTGGCTGTGGATGACCAGGTGGAGAATGTCGAGCCCAGGGAGAGTGCTTCAGTCGCGATCCTGCAGGAGGGAGAAAAGTTGGCGGTGCCAGAGATCGAGAGTGGTGCACTGGATTCCATGCATGCGACAGATGCCACAGTGGACGACACACAGCGAGCACCTCCTGCCAGTGAGGACATTCACGACAACGTGGAAGAGGAGCAAAGCAAAGTCGAGGTGCAGCATGAAGTTTCCGAACGCGAGGTCGAGCTTGCTGTCCCAGTAGAAGAACTCCCACAGTCGGGGAACGAAGAAGTCCAGGAGCCACAGCCTGTGCTTGAGGCCGTTCCCGAGACAGAGGCCGTGCCTGAGGCTTCTGAAGAGGATGCCAAAGAGGTGCAACCAGCCGAGCCAGTTGTAGCTCAAGTACCAACCGCGAAAGTGGATGACGTCTTACCCGCACACGAGGAAATCAAGGAGGAAGAGAGCATAGAGCAGGCCAAGGTGGCTGTGGATGACCAGGTGGAGAATTTCAAGCCCAGGGAGAGTGCTTCAGTAGCGATCCTGCAGGAGGGAGAAAAGTTGGCGGTGCCAGAGATCGAGAGTGGTGCTCCAGATTCCATCCATGTGACAGATGCCACAGTGGACGACACAC
>NW_003314531.1:0-1851 GCF_000143415.4 Selaginella moellendorffii | reverse complement strand
CGTGCCTGAGGCTGCTGAAGAGGCTGTCAAGGAGGTGGAACCGGCCGAGCCAGTCGTAGCTCAAGTACCAACTACCACAGTGGATGACGTTTTACCCACACACGAGGAAATCAAGGAGGAAGAGAGCATAGAGCCGGCAAAGGTGGCTGTGGATGACCAGGTGGAGAATGTCGAGCCCAGGGAGAGTGCTTCAGTCGCGATCCTGCAGGAGGGAGAAAAGTTGGCAGTGCCAGAGATCGAGAGTGGTGCACCGGATTCCAGGCATGCGACAGATGCCACAGTGGACGACACACAGCGAGCACCTCCTGCCAGTGAGGACATTCACGAGAACGTGGAAGAGGAGCAATCAAAAGTCGAGGTGCCACATGAAGTTTCCGAACGCGAGGTCGAGCTTGCTGTCCCAGTAAAAGAACTCCCAGAGTCGGGGAATGAAGAAGTCCAGGACCCACAGCATGTGCTTGAGGCCGTTCCCGAGACAGAGGCCGTGCGTGAGGCTGCTGAAGAGGCTGTCAAGGAGGTGGAACCGGCCGAGCCAGTCGTAGCTCAAGTACCACCTGCGAAAGTGGATGACGTCTTACCCGCTCTCGAGGAAATGAAGGAGGAAGAGAGCATAGAGCCGGCCAAGGTGGCTGTGGATGACCAGGTGGAGAATGTCGAGCCCAGGGAGAGTGCTTCAGTCGCGATCCTGCAGGAGGGAGAAAAGTTGGCGGTGCCAGAGATCGAGAGTGGTGCACTGGATTCCATGCATGCGACAGATGCCACAGTGGACGACACACAGCGAGCACCTCCTGCCAGTGAGGACATTCACGACAACGTGGAAGAGGAGCAAAGCAAAGTCGAGGTGCAGCATGAAGTTTCCGAACGCGAGGTCGAGCTTGCTGTCCCAGTAGAAGAACTCCCACAGTCGGGGAACGAAGAAGTCCAGGAGCCACAGCCTGTGCTTGAGGCCGTTCCCGAGACAGAGGCCGTGCCTGAGGCTTCTGAAGAGGATGCCAAAGAGGTGCAACCAGCCGAGCCAGTTGTAGCTCAAGTACCAACCGCGAAAGTGGATGACGTCTTACCCGCACACGAGGAAATCAAGGAGGAAGAGAGCATAGAGCAGGCCAAGGTGGCTGTGGATGACCAGGTGGAGAATTTCAAGCCCAGGGAGAGTGCTTCAGTCGCGATCCTGCAGGAGGGAGAAAAGTTGGCGGTGCCAGAGATCGAGAGTGCTGCTCCAGATTCCATCCATGTGACAGATGCCACAGTGGACGACACACAGCGAGCATCTCCTGCCAGTGAGGACATTCACGACAACGTGGAAGAGGAGCAAACCAAAGTCGAGGTGCAGCATGAAGTTTCCGAACGCAAGGTCGAGCTTGCCGTCCCAGTAGAAGAACTCCCACAGTCAGGGAACGAAGAAGTCCAGCAGCCACAGCCTGTGCTTGAGGCCGTTCCCGAGACAGAGGCCGTGCCTGAGGCTTCTGAAGAGGCTGCCAAAGAGGTGCAACCGGCCGAGCCAGTTGTAGCTCAAGTACCAACCGCGAAAGTGGATGACGTCTTACCCGCACACGAGGAAATCAAGGAGGAAGAGAGCATAGAGCCGGCCAAGGTGGCTGTGGATGACCAGGTGGAGAATGTCGAGCCCAGGGAGAGTGCTTCAGTCGCGATCCTGCAGGAGGGAGAAAAGTTGGCAGTGCCAGAGATCGAGAGTGGTGCACCGGATTCCATGCATGCGACAGATGCCACAGTGGACGACACACAGCGAGCACCTCCTGCCAGTGAGGACATTCACGAGAACGTCGAAGAGGAGCAAAGCAAAGTCGAGGTGCAGCATGAAGTTTCCGAACGCGAGGTCGAGCTGGGATGCCC
>NW_003314530.1:0-15232 GCF_000143415.4 Selaginella moellendorffii | reverse complement strand
GCTTGATCAAGATTTTCATTTTGAGCTCAGCCTTTTCGAGCTACAGCAACAAATTGTTTCACTGAATTTGGTAGAGGCACCGCCATCTCGTGGTATGTGTTTCGTGCGGTTTTAATGTTTTGATTGTTAAAAATGCAATCTGCAGCAAATGAAGATATCTAGTGGATGAAGGTGCTGTGGTTGTCTGCTCACACCGAGATTGTGAAGTTGCAGTATTTCACCACAAGGACTGTGTCAACTTCTCTGAGGGCGTTGACGACGACAACGCGTGGATATGTCCTTATTGTAGATCTGACCGTTGATCTGACTGTAACCATTGAACTCTGAACACACGAACAAAAAGCCCTGGGCATGGCTATGGCGGCTTCTCAGCTCTGCGGCTATGCGTCTAAGGAGTTTGTGATCAGTCACAATGTCAAATCCGCTGTCAGATTGCTGCTCTACTCCAGAAGCAGGCTTTTCGCCTTTTATCTTATGGTGATTTGATGATTTATGGTGATTTACCAAAGTTATATGACATTCTTAATTCTGCCACTATTTAGCATCAGTGTTGTTAATGTTGTTGCTCGATGTTCGGTATTACATATAATTTGTACAATAGCAGTTGATATCTAATAGATATTCTCATTTGATTTTTTAACTTGGGTTTGGTTTGAGCAGCAGCAGCAGAAGCAAAAAGAACAACTAGAGATCTGAAGCTCAGGAATCGCAGCGTTTAGATCTTCACCAGAATGCGTTCAGCGGCTGGAAAGTGCGGTTGACTGAAGATCGCTTGCTGTTGCGTTTCCGTTTTCGACAATCTGCCAAGCTGAGGTATTGTTTTGCACGTCAGAGGTCTTTAAAGCCTGGCTCTTAATGTCCAAAAGGCAGAAATTTCACAGACAACATCTTCATATTATGCTGGAGAGATCAGGACAAAGACTGCTGAAGAGTATGTTCTACCGATGGTTGATTTTTATGGCAGAGTTCAGGTTAGTGAAGCTGTTCATGGTTTCATTCGATTTAATGGCAGAGTTTGTCTCGTCGGGAAGGAGTCAGTGTTAAAAGACGCTAGAGTTTTGCAAGCTCAGTTAGAACTTTCACAACAGGACCTTCAAGACGCGGGAATTATGCAGGCCGAAATGACAAAGATAATCAAAAGCTTGGAGCGAGAAAAGGCGCTGATGAACCGTAATATAATTGCTGCTGCAGCTAGAACACCCTTCATGGACGTCCGGTTTTCTTGATGGTGAGCAGTAATAAAACTCGAGTTAATTCTTTCTGAAAGCTTCTTTCTATTTTTATTTTTGCAGCGGAGCTTCGTTGGAATTCTCCTCATAGTTCATCAGGAAGTGTTCCAAGTGCTCGTGTGGGACATAATGCAGTAGCATTGCAGCTGAAGGGCCTTCTCCAGGTAAGTCATCCCCCACTGGATCGCTGGAAGACCGCGAAGAACTCAATCCAGCTCCATCGTCATCCATGGCGACGAGCGACCATCACCACCACCACCACCACCAGAATAAGAATGCCGCCACCACCACCACCACCACCGTCAATCTTCTCAAGAGGCGGCAGCAAAGCGTTGGCGAAGAAGTTCTTCCTCCTCGGATACTGGGCTTCAAGAAGACCAAGCTCCAGATAGTTGTGAGAGATCGAGAGCCCAGTACCACCACCGCCACCACCACTACTACTCGCCACCAACATCCCCCACCAGTAACTCTAGTTCCACCCTCTCCAAACTCCGTGCTCTCGTCGGAGATGGCCGCCACACCCACACCCACGCCTTGTAAAAGCCTAGTGCTTGTCTCCTCTCCATCGCCCAGAAGCCACCGCAAAGGAACTCCTCACAGATCTCCCTTGTTCTAGCTAGCCTGAGTCGATGAATGTAAGTAACTGTCTTTCCTCTAGCGCGGAGAATGCGATGCCATAGCCGGGCATCTGCAGATGAGAGACGATGCTGCTGGAGTTGAGGAGAAGAATCTCGGCGAGCTCGTCCGCGAATGCGGGAGGAACCGCGACCTGTGTGGCGGGCGGCGATTGCATGCTCGAATCCGCGGCAGCAGCATCCATGTCCAGAGCTTGTTCCTCGCCAATCTGCTCGTGGAGATGTATGGCAAGTGCCGCAGCCCCCGCGACGCGCGATCCGTGCACGACTCCATCCCTTGCCCCAATTCCTTCTCCGGGAATCTGATGATCCAGGCCTATGTCGAGAATGGCGAGGTCGAGGAGGCGCGGCGGATCTTCGATGCCATGGCCGAGCGCAATGCGGTCACCTGGAATTCCTTGGCGGCTGCCTATGCTCGGAGAGGGGATGTGGCGGAGGCCAAGAAGATCAAGAAGAGCATGCCGCAGTGGGATGTGTACCTTGGAACCACGATGATCACGCTCTACACTCGCCACGGCCGGATCCACGATGCCAGGGCGATATTCGACTCGATTCCCCAGCAAAACATCGTGATCTGGAACGCGATGGTCGCTGGCTACGCCAGGAGAGGAAATCTTGACGACGCGCGCGCGATGTTCTGGCGGATGCCGCAGCACGACGTCGTCTCCTGGAATGCGATGATCACAGCACACGTCGAGCGCGGGGAGAATCGCGAGGCCAAGAGGATCTTCGATGGAATGCCCGAGCGCGATGTGATCCCCTGGACTGTGATCGTCGTCGCGAATGCCGAGAGCGGGGATGTGGCTAGGGCGCGCAGCGTGTTCTTGAGAATGCCCCAGCACGATGTGGTGTCGTGGACGGCCATGATTCGTGGTTTCGCGGAAGAGGGGCATGTGGACGATGCGATGGCGATGTTCGATTCCGCGGCGGAAAGGAGCGTGGTGTCCTGGACGGCCATGATCGAAGGCCTGGCGACGGCGGGAGATTTGAATCCAGCGGTCGAGATGTTCTCTCTTATGCCCAAATGGGATTCCATCGCCTGGAACGCGATGATCACAGTCTTCTCCCAGAGCGGTCGCGTCGACGACGCCCAATCCTTCTTCCACTCGATGCCCTCTCGCAACATCGTCTCCTGGAACGCGCTCATCGCCGCCTACGCCCAATCTCGCCAGGTCGACGACGCCATCGCCGCGATCTCTCGCGCGCCACAGCTCGATGTGATCTCCTGGAACGCCATGATCACCGTGCACGGGCTCGTCGGAGACGCCGTCGCGGCCAAGGCCGTCTTCGATTCCATGCCCCAGTCTCCTGGAACGCGATGATCTCGAGCTTTGCCCAGGCGGGGCTGATGGACGAGGCAAGCACCGCCTTCGATCGGATATCCCAGAGGAATGTAGTCTCCTGGACGAGCACCGCAGCCGGATTCGCCCAGAGCGGCCTCGTCGCCCAAGCGAAGCACGCATTCCAATCCATGCCGGAGCGCAATTGGATCACCTGGACCGCGGTGGTGGCAGCATTTGCCCAGAGCGGGCATTTGGGCGAAGCCCGGGATCTTCTCGCAAGGATCCCACACCCGGACGTCAAGCCCTGGGCCGAGATGGCGACCGCGTATGCTCGAAACGGGCATGGCAAGGTAGCGCTGGAGCTGCTCAAACCGATGGAGCTCCTGGGAATTCCACCCGACGAGGCCACCTGCGTGAACATCCTGAGCGCTTGCTGGCACGTCGGGCTCGTCGAAGAAGGCCGCCAGTGCTTCTTGTACATGCTGGAAGATCGATGCGTAGCTCCACACTTTGAGATCTACTGCTCCATGGTGGATTTGTTGGCTCGAGCAGGGCAGCTCCCACAGGCCGAGGAGCTTATCCAGAGCATGCCATATCTTCCCGATGATACCACCTGGGGAGCGCTGCTTGGCGGCGCTCGGATCCACAGTGATATCCAGTGTGGTCTCCGAGCGGCGTGGAGCGCGTTTGAGGCACACCCCGAGAACCCCGGACCTATGACCAATATCTTGCTGGAGTGACCACCTAGAGCTGGCTCATCAAAAACCGATTTTTTTTGTTAGATCGAAAGAAATACCATAGAGAAATTGAAGAACACAGAAGAGTAGAAGAACCAGTGCGCGTACCTTAAATGTTAGCTATTGATACTTATAGACTTACATAGTACAATCTGTTGAGAAATCAATCTTCCGGCTTCCAACCATTGTCAAAACATCACGACACATACTTGTCCAAGTATCCCTGCACAAAAAGAGAACAAGGATGAATTGAAACGAATGAGAGTGTCGGTACCTTGACGAGCTTGGTGATCTTTGCGTGGGAGGAATCCATGAACTGCTCGATCTTGGCCTGGCCCTTTGGGATTTCGTGACCTTGCAACGTTCCCATGACTTTGTCCACGGCCTTTTGCGCGATTGTCTTGAACGCGACTTTGCTCAGGTGGCCTTCCTTCCAAGCCGGCTTGAGCGACTCCTTGACGAAGTCTGTGATCGCGTTCCTCAGCACCTTCAAGGATCTCATCTCCCTGTCCATCATCTTCTTCCGATCATCACTCGGGCTGTGACTTTGCGTCTTTTGTAGCTCGAGAGAAAACTCCGGCGCTCCAAACATCTCCAAGTCACGCTCAACCTCTGGAAGTGGCTTTGAACGAGCTTCATTTCGAGCGTCATCTCGAGTGTCATCTCTGGCAGCCACAGCCACTGCAGCTACTTCACACCCAGCGTGATCTGGTAAAGCCGAATCCTGATGCTCCTGTGTCTCGATTTGTGCGTGCTCTTCTTGGCATGTTTCCACCACCATTCTGTCGTAAGCTTCCACCACTCCATGCTGTTGATTCGTTTCCACCGCTCTACGCTCTTGATGCGTTTCCACCACTCTATGCTGCTCCTCGACACGCTCAGTCGATGGCCTGGGACTGGGACTATCTCGCCTAGAGTATCTCCTGTGACTGGGACTCTCCTCCCGTTCCCTACGAGAGTATCCATTGTGCCTGTAATCGTCGTCCAGCTCCCGGCTCCTCGATTTCCCATTCACATCCCGTCCCCTGGGATAGAAGCTCGAGTCGCGCTTACTGTGGCTGTAGCTCCTCCGCTGGTATCTGTCCTCAAACTCGTCGTGGAGAAACCAGCACTCATTCCCTCTGAAGCAATTCCCCCTGGCGTAATCCACACAGATCTTCTGCTTCTTACCATGGATCCGCGGCGGTGGAGACCGGCTGGAAGATGAAAGTACACTGAGATAAGCGATTGGGATGGGCGAGCTAGCTCCACTCTTACCTCAATCGCTTGGGCGATCTGCTGCGATCCCTTCGGCGCCGTCCAGGGGAGCGGCTTCTACTGCGCTGCCTCTTGCTCATTGCGCCGCCGCTGGAGGAGCAAAGAACCAGCGAGCGTCATCTCGCTTTGAGCGCCATCGCCAAAGGTAGGGTTAGGGCAAGATTCCGTAGCCTCTACGGTGAAATGTACGGCAACGAATTTAAAAGTTCCACGTTTGGCAAGTAGATAACAGTAAACTTTGGTAAAAGGTTCCAGTTTTTCCTTTAGTTTTATTTCTTCTTTTTAACGATAGGCTTATACTGCGCAGCCCTAACCCCTGAAGCTTCACAGGGTTAGGGCCAACGCCAGCGTCATCAATCGTGTGTGACAGATCTTTGGGGAGGGAAGGCGGAGGAGGAGCCGCCATAGCCACAGCGCCAAGCAGCAGGATCGTCGGGCAGCTCTGCAATCCCTCCGCGCGCTCGTAATCTTCGCGGCTATGGCGCTTTTTTCCTGCTGCGCTTAGGTCGGGGGAGCGCAATCAGCAGCGATGCACGGCGCGCAGCTACGGCAATGGGCGAGGGTGAGGTTCCGCTGCCCAAATTTCGTGCTTTCTTGTTTGTGTGGCTGATTCTGGCACAGGGAACTGGGCTGGGGTTTTTCCCGTCTGTCCATGCCCCGCGGGGTGGAAGACCTAGCGTGATCTTGCCTGAGCTGTGATTCCTGGCTTGTGGAGTGGGATTTTCTCGTCATTGTTTGCTGCATGGTCGATTGCGGGTTGAGCTGGCATGAGCCCCTCTTTCTTTTTGCTTCGATTTCTCCTCCTCAACCCTAGGACGAAGCTCGCGTTCTTTCTCCCCAGTGTCTCAATTGACTAATTTTTTGCAATTTTCTTTCTTTCCCTTTTGTTCTTCAGTGCTACCAAGCTTGTCGCGAGATTTGGTACACCAGTATGAAATTGAGGAGGAGGAAGTGACTATGGTGTCGAGCCCAGATCGACCCCCTGGATCTCCGGGCGCTCCCCTGGATCTCAATTTCCAGAATGCCAACCAAGTAGACGAGCCCACTCTCTCACTGGACGCTAGAGAGCACCAGGAAGAATTTTCTCGCGGCTCCGGCATGGATTCTCACCTGGGCGAGTCAAACCATTTTTCCCGCTCAGACAGGGAGCTGGAAAACGCTCTCCCGCTGCATCAAGACAAGGAAGATAAGGGGCGGGGTGGCAGGAAAACTCGATGGGATCCATCGCCCACCAAGCAGGGAGCTCAATCGGAGTCCGGGAACGATTTAGCTTATGGTCAAGACAATGATCTTGACGAGAGACACACCATCGGTTCTCGGAGGGCCTCTATGATCTCTTCTTCGAGCAGCTATGGAAATGGTTACGCGGACCATGACTCGAGAAGCCGGAGATACAATGACAGCCGGAGGTGTGTGACGATCCAGGGGAACATCCGCAAAGATAACTACTATAGAAACGATGTGAAGCCGAGCTTAGAGTACAAGAGCTCTTCGTACGAGCGTTCAGCGGTTTACGATAGGGGGCCTCACAGATTTGGTACTAGGAATGGCTTCGAGCGTCGGGGTGATTGGTGTGCTTCACGCGGTAGCAGGGATCATCGGGACTGGGGAAATCGCTCCGAGAGTAGAGAGAGCTACGATGCTAGAGATCGCAGGTGTGATCGGGAAGTGTTTGAGCGCAGGGACTGGATTCGAGGTGCTGAAAGAGATCGGAGGCAAGTCAGAAGCTCGGAGGAATGGCACTCGGATGACTATCGTAGCAGTAGCGGGCAGTGGGATTCAAGTAGCAGGTTTACCAGTGTACAAGCGGCGGTCCCGGCATTCCAAGCGAATGAAGGATCGGCTTTTCTTTCCTCTAGTCACCATTTGCCGCCTCCTTCCGTAGAGCACGAATCTTCTACACCTCCGCCTCCTGTGGCTGCCCTGCAGCCTGTTCTAGGTGATCCGGGAACTCATGTTGCGATGGAGATCGAAAGTGATGGACAAGAACAGGAAGACCGAGATGAAACGTATGAGCCTGGAGAGGTGAAGGACGGGTGGGTGTACATCAACAAGAATGGAGACACGCAGGGGCCTATGGAGCTGGCTGCATTGAAGCTGCTGGCGTCCAGGGAGTTCATGCCAGACGACCACCTGGTGATGCGCTGCGGGACAAACGCCTGGATCACTCTAGAGCATGCACAGTCTCCGGACAACGGTTCGTCGGCCTTACAGAGGCTGGTAAATCCTGTCGCTGCTACTAGAAATGCAAAAGATGCTACACTGGCGGAATCGACCATCGATGGAAACGAGCAGTTCCAAAATGAGTCTTTTGAGTTCTTGGACATTGACGGAAGGGTGGAGAGGATACTTGCGACCTGTCGTGCCTCGGACCAAGGAAACGAGCTGAAATCTGTATTGAGTAAGTTTTGTGCTATTAATTAGTAAGTATCGTAAGGCGTTTAACGGGCCACTGACTTGTGTTTTGTGCCAGGTGCGTTGGATGCACAGCGACAACACTCACCAGACGAAGGTTGTGGAAAAGATGGTTTTTGCGGTCGATATTCGCTAACGCGTAATTGGCTTTTGCAGGTTCTGCTGCGCCTGAGCTGAGTAATCCGTGGAAGGACTCATACAACCTCGGATTCGGCGTTGATACTGATTTGGAGTGTCTAGATGCGGTTTCCAGAGTTGTGCCACCCGAGCCGGTGCCTGCTCCTCCGCCGTCAACCGAGGAGGACTTGCATCATCACGACCACAATCCAAGTCCATTGAAGTGGAAGCCTGGTAGATGGACTTCCAAGGGAGGAGACTGGAAGTTGCTTCATCCGGATGGTCAGAACTACGTCAAGGTGGTTTTGAATGAGGGTTCTTTGCTCTGCGAACGTTCGCATTACGGGGTTGATCCCAGGAGGCAGGTCCAGGTGTCAGAAAGACCAAAGTTTGAGCTGCCACAGTGGGCACTAGACAGAAGTCAGAAGGCGGATTCAAGTGCTGAAACGACGAAATCAGCTTCGGCAACCAGGCCAGCGAAGACTGCTACCAGGGCTTTCGACCATGGAAAAGAGATTGCTCCGGAGAGAGCAAGCATGGAAAGACCGAGCTCTTTCCTTACGAAGAAGGCATCTTTCAGCGATACGCGTCCTAAGACACTACCACCTGAAAGGCACACACCTTCAGCAAGAACGTTTTCTTGGAAAGCTCAGAGACCGTCTTCATGCTCTGCAGATATCAAGGCTAAATGCAACCATGATCTTGGTAGAGGAGACTGGTTCTACAAGGATGGAGGTGGTCGCGAAAGAGGCCCGTACTCATTTGCTGAACTGCAAGCAATGGTTGGAAGAGAGCTCCTAATACCGGGTACCAGCGCTTATAGGAAGAGTGATGATCTCTGGGTGCCACTCCCGCGGCCTGAGATGGATGATGGCAACTTCAACGTGACAGAGGTGACCACTTCCAGTTTTGATGGTGCCCGACGCGTGAGGAAAGTCGTGACCACAAATATCCAGCAGACTATCATGGCCTTCACCAGCGGCCAGCTACATGAACACGTTATGAAGCACTACAAAAATCAGGTGATGTCCGCGATTTTGTTCGAAGGTTTAGATGCTCGTGCAAAGCTCATAGAGTCGAACAGAAGGCTTTCAACGTGCTCTACAGTAGCTTTGCTCTCCGGCGAAGATTCTTGGATTGGATATGGAAGGTCTCACCCCTCGCCTTCGAGCTCCAATGACACAAGTGACGAACGCGAAGATGGTACGCTTATTTGCTTCCCATGGTTTACTGTAATGCCTAACTGTTCTTTCGTAGGTGACCAAGATCATCGTCCCAACAGAAGGCCTTTATTCAGGTCTAACGGATTGAGCCAGGAGCAGACTTCCAGAAAACGGCGTCTGGTTTACAATGACGATGTAGAATCGTCGGAAGATGAACTCCCGACAGGAAGAAGAACAAGACAGCGACGTCTGATCCGCAACGACGTTTTTGACTCATCGGATGAGCACTTGTACGAGGCGGGACAGAATAACAGCTGGGAGACACTAGGACAGTTGATGCTGATGCGAATCTACCATCATCTTAAAGGGGACTTGAAATCGCTGGCATTGATTTCTATGACCTGCAAATCCTGGCGCGCTGCTGTTGAGAAGTTCAAGCCAAAAGTGAAATGCCTCGATTTTACGTCCATCGGAGTGCATTGCACAGATGCTGTTTTGTCTTCGGTCCAGGTATGCGAAAGTTTCTTTCTTTCACTGGTTGGCTAATCATCCTACTAAACAGCAACAAAATTACGGTGGGGGCAACCTGAAGCAGATACTGCTGAAGGATTGCACGGTGCTCAGTCCGGATGCTCTCGGGAAGTTTTTGGAGGCTTGTCCGACGATTCAAGATGTTGATATCAACGGCTGTGACCAGTTCGGCGACCTTAGTCACAGTTTTCCTCAAGTAAACTGGGTATACGACGACAGTGAGGTGTCCGACAGTGCAACTCAGGGAAGCGATGATTCCCATCGCAAGATGAAAAGCTTGAACTCCATCGGCACTTGTAGCTTAAGTAAGGACGATGAAGACGTGGATGAGTCAGAGCCGATGGACATAGACCCATGCTACAGCAACGAGCAGGACATCGATTCCATGACGCAGCACAGCGGCTACAAACGGGTTAAGGTGACCACCGATATAAAGGTCCTAAAGGATAATGGTTACTTGAAAGGCAAACGGAAAACTACGGTGACGAAGAAGCTCAACAAGCTAAGACGTTCAGTGAAGTCTGTCGTACTGGATGAAGAATTCACCGAGGTGGACGAGTATGCATGCGATGTACGCGAATGGGGTGCGCGCATGACCAAGGCAGCGATGGTGCCACCGGTGACCAGGAAGTATGAGATTATTGAGGACTACTGGATAGTCATAGACAAAGACTTGGTCGAAAGGAAGATGCAAGTCGAGGTTCCAGACGACTATGAGGAGAAGCTAAGGGCTTCAAAGCTGAAGCGTGGTGAATACAGCCATCTAGACATTCCTGACATCAAGAACTACCACCCTCGAAGAGAATTGGGGGTGGAAGTCATGGAGCAGGAGGTTTATGGAATAGACCCGTACACACATAATCTTCTTCTGGATACTATGCCAAAGATTCCAGCGATGACACTTCAAGAGAAACTGCAGTTTATGGAAGAGGTATGATCTTTCAGAATGTTTCTTGTCCTTGGCGACTTACAGTTTGTTTGCAGACATTGCTCCAAGCCATAAACAAGGAGGTAAAACAGTTTACCGGTACAGGAAAAGCGCCGATTGATTTTTCACTGGAACCCGTCATACAACGAATCGTAGATGACGCTCAAGATACGTCCATGCAACAGTTTGCCCAAGGGCTTCTCTCTAACATGCGCAATCGTACAAAGGAGAAGTATTTAGCTTATCGCAAGGTATGCTCACTGCCGTGCGCGTGCATGTTAAGGCATACTTATTAATTGCACTGCAGGGCCTCGGGGTGGTTTGTAACAAGGACGGTGGATTTAAGGAGGACGACTTTGTTGTGGAGTTCTTTGGGGAGGTACACGTTTACTTGTTTTAATTCCCACTTAACTCTGTCAATCAATTATAGGTGTATCCTGCCTGGAGATGGTATGAGAAACAGGACGGATGCCGGTATTTGCAGAAGAAAGATAAAGAACCTTTGCCAGAGTTCTACAACATTCTATTGGAACGGCCAAAGGTGCTTACCCTGATTCTTGAGCGTCAGTTACTGATCAAATGCGGTTATAGGGTGATGCTGCTGGCTACGATCTTGTAGTCGTGGATGCCATGCACAAAGCAAATTTTGCAAGTCGGATATGTCACTCATGCAGACCAAACTGCGAGGCAAAGTAAGCTTCACTCAATTAAATCAGTCCTATGTGCTAACACGGGTTTGTCAGGGTCACTGCCGTCAAAGGCCGATACATTATTGGAGTCTATGCTCTACGACCTATCCAGAATGGTGAAGAACTAACTTTCGACTATAATTCTGTGACGGAGGTGAAGTTCACTCTCTTTCTCTTTATGATTTGTGCAAGCCTGACACGTCGTCTTACAGAGCAAAGAGGAGTACAACAACTCAATCTGTTTGTGCGGAAGCCAGTGTTGTCGTGGGAGCTATCTTAATCTTGCTAATGCGGGAGCTTCACAAGATGTTATCAAGGAGCGGCATGGTCTACTGGACCGGCATGTTCTACTTCTTGAAGCCTGCTGTGAGGGGCCGGTGACAAGGTTGGAGCTCGAAGAGATGAGGCAGGCGGGTGTTGGATCTTGTCTTCTGGACGGCTTGCCGGATTGGTTGCTAAAATATACGGCCCGACTGGTATGTTTTAAATTTTAAACTTTGATCTCCACTCATGTTTTTGTAGGTGGAGTTTATGAATCTGGAACGGCAACTACTGCCTGACGAGCTCATGAGAAGTGTTAAAAAGAAGAGAAAGGATGCCGATTTATCTTATGAACTCGGTAGAGTCGACGCCGAGAACCAGGTTTGAAATCACATCAAAGGGGACTTTGGATGTTTGTAACCCACCTCTGTTGTTTACAGGCCGAGGGTGTCTACAATCAAAGGCTGCAAAACATTGCCATCACACTTGACAAAGTAAATGTTCCTCTTTTTTCTCTTCTTCGTGATCTTCTTTTATTGACGGCGTTTTCTTTTGCCGGTTTCAGGTGAGGTACGTCCTGCGGCAACTGTTCACGGATCCTCGGGAGGCACCACCTCTTTTGAAAAAGCTCGATCAGAAGGAACTCGTTTCGCGGCTGTGGAGTGCAGAGAATTCGATTGTGAACGAGCTGCTTAGCTGTATGATGCCACACATCCCGGCGGATAGATTAGCTGAGTTGAAGCGGCAGGTTCAAGAGCATACGCCAGACGAAAGAGACGACGGGGGAAGCCTCCGGGAGTCACTCTTATGGTACGTTTTCTCTTTCTTGTGTTGTTCTTGCTGACGATTTCTTTAGGCTAAGAGATACGCTGCGAGGTTTGGAGCCGACAGTGTTGTCAAGACATGATGCAGCTGCAGACCTGGTTCAGATGTACGCGTACACTCAGTGCTTCTTTACGTGCGAGGTATGCGTGTCTATGGTTTGTGTTGATCGTCTCATCACGCATATTTTACCGCAGGAGTATGGCACCTTTGAGTCCCCTCCGATTGAAATAAGCTCCCTGGATCTTGGCAAGCATGTCAATCCTCCCTCTTGCCACAAGTGGAAGAAGACGTACAATAAGGAGTACGTGCTTGGGCAGCTCATATCCTGGTTCAAGCAGACATGCGCTGATCCTGGTGCCAGCCTTGTACAGCAACGAAGAGGCTGCCTGGTGCTCCCGGATTTCTCGTCCTGCTACGCCAAGGGCTTGCAGCAAGATTCTCGGCGTGCGTACGGCTCCAGGTTTCGAGAAGAAATGTTCCCGCGAATGGTACGCTCGATGCGTTTCTCTCGTTTCTCTGTGGCTAACTTGGTTCTTGTTGCGCAGGAGCGCTGGCCTCAAAAGCAGTGGCCAAAGTCACAGTTTTGGGAGTTCAAGAGTAACAGAGGGCTGTTTGGGAGTCCAATGCTGGATGCCGTGCAGCGACGCGGCTATCCAGACTCGGAGATGATGCATTGGCTCAAGACGAGGCCCGTTAACTTTGAAGGCCCCTACGACGATTGAGAAAGAAGAGAGAGCAGGGACGAAAAACAAAGGAAAGAGAAGGGAAGGAGCCACATCTTGTTTTACGATGATTAGCTCATCGCGGTGGGCTAATCATCCTAAAACAAGGAATGTGGAAACAAGGTTTGTTCTTGTTTTTGTACAGATATACATTGTCCGCGTTTTGTCGTTTGATTTTTCTTACATGGTCCCTTTTTTAAAAACGAATATTCTCTAGCCCTAATGCGAATATTCTATCAAGATTAGGGCTTCTGACGGGCGGCTAAGCAAGCGCCAGCCGTTGGATATAGCGCGAACTACTTTTTAAAGAGCGAACATCTCTAGATCACTAGAGAATTTAGATTGTGCCGACGATCATACGAGGCCTGCCACTGATTACCGAAGGATCATCGGGCGTTCCCTTGTGCCCACTCCATGCTAACACTTCCTCGAGGTTTTCCCTGGCTCCAATTGCACGCCCTGCCACCTCCACCCCATCTAGCGTCCACTTGGCCTTCACACCTTCCAGTGGGAAAAACGCGCCCTCCCCACAAGCAAAGGCGCCCAGCTGCTGCACAAACTTGACCCAGATCGCAACAGGCCTGTTGTCCCAAGGCTGCTCCACCGGACGTTTGGGAGCGACTTCCACAGGCCGCGGACCAAACTCTGCCGAAGATACCCGTCCTGCCAACAAATCTTCGATACGTGCATCACTCAGGCCGCAAGCTTTCCCGAGGCGATGCAGCCACTGTTTGAAATCAGGCCAAGCATCGCGATCGAGCCTGGAAACGTAGGCTGCGAAGTCGCCTAGCGTTCCACTCTCCGCCTCCAGCATCTGGATAGCGGCCTCCATAGTCACAGTAGGCCGCTCTTGGGAGAGCTCCACCAAGCGGAAAACAAGAGCCTGACAGTCCGACGGAGGGAGGGTTTCGTCGTCGTGAACATGTTCAGCTGCAATGCCGAGATCTTCTCCTCGTCCTCGCACCAAGCAAACTCGAGGTCGATCAATGCGAACTGGTTGCCACCCAAGAGGATCATGTTGCGGGGGTGGACGTCCTTGTGCCGGCAGCCGATCAGGTGAAGGTGGTATAGCCCCAGGAGGATGTCAAACGCCAACTTGCACAAGACACCCCCATGGAACTTCATGCCTCCCAGCGGCTTTGTGACAAGCCCATGCACGTCACCAAACTGGCTGTGCTCGGTAGCAACTCCCCATGCCCGGAAGCAGCCATCGCTGACAAGCACGGGCAAGCTGGGCGACTTGATCCCTCGCTTGCAAAGCGACGCCAACGCTGAAACTTCAACACCGAGGTTCATGTCGGCCTCGTAGTCCAGCTTGAGAACAAGCTGATCGCCTGTGGTGAGATCGATGGCACTGTAACCGGCGATGGAGCGGGACGTATGCAATAGCTTCTCTAGCCGGATCTCCAAAACATCACCTCCAGTGCACATGAATCGCCTGCTGAGAATGGGCCATAATACCCACCGATCTGGAACGGTTGGCTCTGGCTGCCATCCCTGTTTGTTTCTGATCGCACCTTTTCGATGTGCAAATCTCCATTGTAGCCCAAATCGACTGGCAATGGCTCGCAATGGCTCGCAGTGGCACGCAGCCATTGCCGCACAAGGTGACGGATCGCTGTAGAACACGTCCATCGTTCCCTTATAATCTTCTTAAAACCTTTTTACTTTTCAACAAGGGCATCTTTACTGACTTAAATGTTTCACAATGGCTCGAATAATTCCATTCCGTGTTGACTTTCACTGGAATTCTAGGATGAAAGGAGGAGGCATACCATAGGTCATGTAAGATGGACACGGCAGGAAATGTGGTCGGCTTGGTAGATATGGCAATAAAACTTGTGCGACACATACTCCAAGTGAGGGAAGAGCTTAAAAATGCACCACTCAAGCTGCAAGATCTAGTCTCTTGTGTAGATCATGCGGGGAGCTTGTTACTGGATCTTCAAGCAGCAGGTGAGTCTGGCCCTATCACCCGGGTGAGATCAGTCGTCATAGAGGAGCTTGGAAAGGAATTGGCAGCCGCGAATGTGAAGATTCAAAGATTTACTGGCTCGACCAAGAGTGGGAACTTGGATGCCGGTGTGTTGAAGGCATTTTTTGGACAAGGGCTTGTCAAGCAAAACCGACGCACTAAAGAGATCACTGCTCGGATCAAGGACCAGCTCACGACTTTGAATCATGCACTCACTGTGGAGACTCGCCTTGCTGTGATCACAGCCTCGAGTTTTTGCTCGCCGAGACAGAGACCTGGAATTGTGCAGCTTCTGGATAGGCTTGCTGTGGAGAATGCGGATGACGAGGTGTGCAGGGTGGCTCTGGAGATTGGAGGAAAATTTGGGTCGAAGTTTTCGTCTAGAACTCCAGAATCTAATGACTTGAAAAGGGCGGCCCGAGAGGGAGGTTATGAGATCGAAAACTCTACCAAGATCAGGTTTGA
>NW_003314529.1:0-15260 GCF_000143415.4 Selaginella moellendorffii | reverse complement strand
AACATGGCTTTGGGATTTTCTTCATTGGATCAAATTCTCACCTGTGTTCTCGCTGCGGGCCTGAGAATTAGAGATATCACCGGATCTCACCTATCCCCGTTGCCTTTGTCAAAGCTTCCAACTCTTTTTCACTTTATAATGGTCTAGATTTTTCAGCTCTTTCTTGCTTTATAATATCTCAACCCTTAAATTTTTGAGTATGCACAACATGAAACTATGGCGCCCATAGTTTCTTAGAACTGAAAATCTAAGATTCACAGATCTCACCTATCGGCATTGCCTTGGTCAAAGTTTTATATCTTATGATCTAACACCACACTTTACTATTATGGTCTGGATTTCTTAGATTTTCTATTTCTTTCTTTCTTTATATTAATCTAGCAGTTTCTTAGCAGATGTTGTATAATTTAAAGATGCAGTTTATGTGCTTCACAAATTTATAGTTTTACCATCAACTGTCAGGGGTTCCTTTGCAAGAGCGTAATCTCCAAGCGCTCTTGTTCTGCCTCGTATTAAACCTTTGGAATGCGGATTCTCTAGTGAGAGAGTAATAGGTCATTTATAGAATATTCTAGTATATGCCAGATATTCCTCCAACAAACTGGATCTGGAGAGTAGGTAATGAAAAGTCCTCGAATGCTTTCACTTTTAAAAATCTTTATACCCTCCAGGCCCAATTTTCAAAGTGTAGCCCTTCATCATCCAAAAGGAGGCTTATGAGATATGATTAAAACTCTGACGGAGTATGTTGTGAGTATGTTCCCAACTACTGTTAACTTTCAAAGTTCTTCACAGCTTTTCTCACCTATAAGTTTTCACAAAAGAGATGCAAGTTTACAAGGAAAAAGGAAAGAATGAAAACAGGGATATATGGAGTATGTAAGTTCGCTGCTTCTGAGATGTTTGGGAAGATGTATCAAAGACAAAAGTGAGAAGCGACAAGCGTTGAGATCTGCTGATCAACAAGCCGGACTGTTGAAGCTGTCTTGTCGAGGCCCTCGGATCCTCCCATACAAGCTAAACGCTGGTGCCTGGTTTGTCTTCGGCAAGAAGTACGCTCCCGGTCCTGGAGAATGAGGTCTCTCACGAGAAATCTTCCCCCGGATGCTGAAAGATGGAGAGCTTCTTCCGCTCTCGACGTTGTAAGCCCCCTGTCCCGGACTCCGGCTAGTCTTCTGGACTGGAACCTTTCCCGGCCTAGTCTCGAGTGGAAAATCATTCCATTCGTTGTTCTTCTTCACCAGGCCATAGATCGTAAGCGATGGACTCGTCCGCTGTGCATAGGACCGTCCATGGAAGATCTCGATGTGTAGGAGCCGGGGCTGGGGGTGTCACGTCCTGATAACTCGAGAAGCTTGTCTGCATCGAGAAGGATGGAGAGGAGCTCATGCACTGCGGACTGCATGATCCCCGGCCGGGAGAGTTTGGAGTTCTTGGCGAGCTTTGTCTCGACTGCATGGTGAGAGCCGGGCCTCTGGGAAGCCGCACAGAGTAAGTACCGTGGCCTGGAAAATCGCTTTCTCGTGGAGACGTCGCCTTGCCAGTGATGGTGAAAGCTGGTAGACCAGAGCCGATGGTTCCATTCTCGTACTTGTAGGCTCCGGGACCGGGACTTCTCGAGCGGGGTGACGAGTCTCGGTGCTTGCCGGTGATTGGGACGCTCCTGGCCATGGATTTTCTGTTTTGTCCTCCGGAACAAAATGGCGAGCACCGAGAGAGAAGGATGGCGAGCTCGGCCTCGACAGAACGTCGTAAGTTCCTGGTCCTGGAAAGTTCTCCTTTGGACGTAATGGAATCCTCGACTTGATAGTTATCCAGGGACCGTTTGTTTGAAACTCGGCGTCCTGGTGTTCTCCCGGTCCCGGAGTTCTGGAGGACTCGACGGCCACCTCGGAGATAAACTGGATCTTCTCCTGGAGCTGGAATCTCTCCTGTCTAGATTGCCAGAGTCCCTTCTTCCTGACTCCCCTCTCTTTGGATTGAAAGCCGGATCGTCCGGTTCCATTGTGATCAGGAGCTTTAGAGGCTCGAAGGAGTCGAGCTTCTTGGACTGGACGCTGATTTTCTTCCATGGCAGCAGCAGCAACTCTCTGGTGAGCTCTAAGAATTCTCACAGTAGCATGGGGAACAAGAGTTCGTCAAGGTGATTAGCTATAGAAGCAGTCGTCAAGCTCGCAAAGTTTAGCTCAAAAAGAATCCACTCCCTCCTATTGTTGTGGCGGAGAACTACACTGCCTGAGAGATTGCCTGTTACTCGTCGCGGAGAGCTTGTGATTCCAATTCCAGCAGTGGTGCCACGCCGTCCCAGTTCGTGTGTCGAAGAGCTGGCAGTTTGATCATCTTTGCTATCATCTGCGAAGCAAAAGCTTAGAACCCTAAAATATTTGTTTCTAAATATTTGTCTCGCAACGATGCATAGGGGATTGATATCGGCGCAGGTAGATGAATGTAGCTAGATAGATTTCCTCTGTGCGTGGCCAGATTATCGATCAGGAATGACTGAAAATCTCTTAGAAACGCGGTGAAGATAGTCAATCAGGCACGGGGACGATTGATGGAGCAATGGCATCGTGCTTTGAGATGCGATCGCTTGCAATCTAGCTACTCCAAAATTCCAGTGAGTTATGTTCTTGAAACAAAAAGGAAAAACTATAATGTGCTGCTTCTCCGGAGCTAGGATGCCTTGCGAAGTTTTTCCAGTACGCTCTACTGCTCCAAGCTCCAGTGAAGCTGATCAATCGGAAGCAGTGGCATCGCGATCGACGATACATCAGCTGCTACTACAAAATCCAGTGAGTTTTGTTCTAGAAAAATGAAAAGACTAACGTGATACTTCTTCAGGTATGCATCTCTGCCTGTTTATTGCGAGTCACACACGCCTCACAGATCCACAGTAAGTGTTTCCAGCACGCTCTCTAATGCTCCCAGCACGGAAACTTGTCTCCTCTTTGCAGGTTATCAAGAATCCCATTCAGGCTGTGCGCAGTTCAAGCAAGTGGAGCTGGGAGCATCACTCACTGAACAAGCCGCGGCTGCGGAGTCCGAGCTCCCTGGTGCTCAAACCGTGCCAACTTGCTGCTCCCACGACGCCATGACCACGGTACCCGATCACAACCACGTTACGCTTCATCTCTGGTGGCCGAGCGATGCCGAGACGAGAACTGCGAGTCCGGCACCCAGGCTATGGCCCGTGAGCAGAAGCGATGCATTTGGATACGCCTCCACAGCCCGGCGTGCGTAGCCCACACCTTGGGAGACGTAGTCAGAGGCTCTGGTTGGAAAAGGTGGAGAGGCAAGAGCTCAGGCTGGGAAGCGACGTCCCTCCAAACTACACTAGGCTCCGAACTCCGGCGTGGCTGAGTGGTGGGAGTTTTGGGGATGGCTTCCAGCCGGGGACAGAGGTGGGTGTGGCTGAGAATCCATAGGCGTTGGTGGAGACGAGCGGGCCAGGCGATTGGGAGCTTCGTCCCACGCTTCTAGAGCTTCTTCGCTTGGTTTGTTTGGCCGACCGGTGGTGGTGATGGCGGGCTAGAAGAACACTGGTAGTAACAATGGCAGCCACGAGCAGGAGAGTGGAGCATTTACAAACCATAGTTTTGGGATTTATTAATTCTCATCTGTGTTAGCCTTTGAAAGCAGGTTTGGATTAGCCTTTTTTTTTCTGAGTGGATTAACCCTAAAAAATAAATTTCTAGGGATTTAAAGGATTCTTAGGTTTTTGGGAAGGTTTTATTAAAGCAAGTAATGGAAGATACATCTTTTGGGAGGGTTTTAAAGGATGTTACATCTGATGGGTTGGGTATACAGAAAGTTAAAAGGATTTCCCTTGAAGGATTTTGGATTTCCTCCATAATGCTGAATTCTGTAAAAGTAATGAAAGAGCAACAACAAAATTTTAAATTTCTAAATGGTTGGTATATTGTGGGACATGTTTACATTGAGGACCGTCCTATGTTTTAAGATAAATTATCAGGGTCTCCAGATGCAATCCCTGAGATGATGTTTGTGATAGAGTACTTTTTGGAGACTTTGATTGGGCTGAAGGCTAGAACGTGGACTATAGATGATGTCAAGCAAATAATATTAGATAACACAGAGGTACTTGAATATGAAGATTTATTCACTCGACTGAAACCTATTGTTCAAGGAGAATATGAAAAGGTGCTGAACGAGAAGAAACTACGTCCTCAAACCCCAAGAAGTGTGGGAAGAGAAAAAAAATATAGAGAGCACTAGAAAGGAATTGTAAACAGAGACAAATATTGTCATTTCATATTTTTCATAGCTACAAGCTTTGGGAGGATCGATAAGTTCCAGGCTGAAGTCAACGCTGGTACTTGGTTTGTGCTCCCAGTCTAGGAGAACGAGGACGCTCCTCACAATAAATCTTCCCCTGGATGCTGAAAGATGGAGAGCTGCTTCCACTCTCAACGTTGTAAGCCCCCTGTCCTGGAGAACGAGGACGCTCCTCATGAGAAATCTTCCCCCGGATGCTGACATTGGTTCCTCGGCTTCTCTGCTGGACTGGAAGCTTTCCCCGGATGCTAAACTCCGGACTCACCCGGCCTAGTCTCGGGCAGTAAGCTCCAGGCCCTGGAAAATCATTCCATTAGTTGTTCTTCTTCCCCGGGCCATACAGCGTAAACCATGGACTCGTTGGCCTGGAAGAGATCGTATACGCTCCAGGTCCCGGAGAGCTGCTCCTGGAAGTGGAAGAAGCTGGGCTGCTAAGTCGGCCGTGCATGCTGAAGGAAGGACCGTCCATGGAAGATCTCGAGGTGTAGCTGGGGCTGTCACGTCCTGATAACTTGGGAAGCTTTTCTCGCATCGAGAAGGATGGAGAGGAGCTCCTGCACTGCGGACTGTATGATCCCGGGCCGGGGGAGTTTGGAGTTCTTGGCGAGCTTTGTCTCGACTGCATGGTCTGGCCTCTGGGAAGCCGCAGAGAGTAAGTACCGGGGCCTGGAACATCGCTTTGTCGTGGAGACGTCACCTTGCCACGCTCCTGGCCCTGGATTTTCTGTTTTGTCCTCCGAGAGAGAGGGGTGGCGAGCTCAGCCTCAACACAACGTTGTAAGCTCCTGGTCCTAGAAAGTTCTCCTTTGGACGTAATGGAATCCTCGACTTGATAGTTCTTCAGGGACCGTTTGTTTGAAACTCGGCGTCTTGGTATCTTCCTGGTCCCGGAGTTGGATCTGATTGTGGAGGACTCGACGGCCGCCTTGGAGATAAACTGGATCTTCTCCTGGAGCTGGAATCTCTCCTGTCTAGATTGCCAGAGTCCCTTCTTCCTGACTCCCCTCTCTCTGGATTGAAAGCCGGATCATCTGGCTCCGGCATCAAGAAGGTCCCCGTTTTTTGTGATCTTGTAAGCCGTCACCTTGACGATGAAGTAGCCAACTTCCTTTTACTTCTCCTTGTCGGGCCTGTAGCTGGAATAAACCCCGTGACCAGGAACGTTTGCATGAGCATTCAACGAACCTTCAACCGCTGTCTTGGTCCAGCTAGTGTTTGTCTCTCACCTCGGGGCGGCACCTTTGCCTAGGACGGAAAAAAAGAAGCAAATGGCCTCGGGCTGTGAGCTCTGGGAGGCGAGTCAAACCGCCATGCCATGATATAAGCCGGACCACCAAAAGTTCCTGGAAGATTGTGCTGCCCCGGCCCGGGACTCCAGTCCTTTCCAGCGTCTCTAAACCGAGGAGAGATTGGGTAGGCTGGACAGTCCGGCCTCCTCTTTACGTTTTGTGCTCCCGGTCCAGGACTGTGAGACCTCTTGCCATCGGCAAGCCAGCTTCCCATCGAGAAAGCTGGCGAAGATGGCTGGGACTTCAGCGAGTACCATCCCAGCCCCAGTCCCAGCAATGACGATCCTCCACGCAAAGTAGCCAGCTTTCCAAAGTTTGTGGAAACTAAACTGGAAGTGTCTAGTGCAATGTTCTTTGTGTCGATTTCTCTGCCATGGTTGTGATTAGAGGCTTGAGCTTCTTGGACTGGACGCTGGCACCATCCTGCTTCTCGGAGGAGATCCTAATCTAGTAAAAAAATAGAAAAGCTATAGCATGAATAGGGTGGCAATAGTAGCAGCCACACCACTCCCAAGCAGTGCTGGAATTGGAAACACAAACTCTCTATGACAAATAGCAAACAGATTTGTGATCACGACAACCCTCCACAATAGCAACCTCAAACTAAAGTTTTTAAGAGGGAGTGAATTTTTTTAAGTTAAATAAAAATTCTTCGTCCTCCACCATCACCATCACTATTTTTCTTCCATGGTAATAATAACAACTCTCCAAGAACTCAAAATAGTATGGGAACAAGAGTGTTTCAACTAGAGTGCCAGTGAAAGTAGTAAATTTTTATATATATTTAGCCTTAGAAAGTGCTTTGTGGTTTTTTACCCATAGTAATGGAAATTGGGAAGGATGTTGCATTTACTAATGGTTTTAATGAATAGAAAAAAAATTTTGGTAAGTCATATACATTACAAAAGGTAATTACTTCATCTAGGGCCAAAATACCCATAATATATTCTTCCCTTTACTTTTTTTATTTATAATTTTAGTTTAATTTAATTTTTAATTTAAAAGCTCTTAAAAGAGGGAGTGGATTCTTTTGAGTTAGGTGAAAGTTCTTTTTCCTTAACTACCACCATTACCATATTTTTTTTTATTAATAAAAATTTTCATTTATGTTTAACTTTAAAAAGTGCTTTATAACAATAAAAGCTGATAGGGATGTTACATCTATTAGTGGTTTTAATACACAAAAACAAAAATTTGGTGGAATCTCTACTGATATTTTATGTACACCATAGAAAGTGGTTGCATCCACAACAGATTTCTCTCTTTAAAGTTTTTTAATTTAAATTTAGTTTTAAAAGCTTTTAAAAGGGAGTGAATTCTTTTGAATTAGATAGAGATTCTTTTTCCCCGACTACCACTATTATCATTTTTTTTTTCTTTTTTACTAAATTAAATTCTTATTTATGTTTAGCTTTAGACAGTGCTTTATGGTTATTTAGCCCTATCAATGGAAACCATGAGAAATGCTATATTAAATTTAAATAAAAATTAAATTCCATTTTTATCCTTGCAAGGATGCAAAATTAATAATTTCATTTGTAAGGGAGAAAACTATGATAGAATTAAATTACAATTAACAAATTCGGGGTAAAGTGTTTCTGAAAGTGCTATTTCATATATATTGCAAATATTTTACCTAATGATGATAAAAGCAAGAAGGACATATGGCTTTATAGATCATGAAGAACTAAATGCAAGACTTATGATTAGTCATTTATTTCCCATCTTTTGGGGTATGATATCACAATATAATAAAAAAAAAAGTAATGAAGATAAAGTGGATGATGTTAATTTTTATATCGATGCTCTTGAGTGTAAAATGGAAGAAGCTGAAAACTTAATATCTACTCAACAAAATTCGATATAAAATTTATTTGCACAACATGAAGATTAATCATTGTTGCAAAATACATAAATATTGGATTTTTTGTTTAAAATTAAATTAATGACCAATCTAAAATGGGTGTGAAAGCTTTTACTAAATGTTAAAAATGTGAACATTGGTAAAATTAATCATTGGAAAGATGTGGTTATATGGTAATTACTCACTTATGCCACATTCTATAGTTTAGAAAATGCCAAAGAAAGAAAATATAACATTTTACACCTAACTGTGATGCAACATTTTAACATTTGTATAATTTTACATTTTGGGATAATCAAAGTAAAAAATGGAAAGATATTTGAGAAGGCCTTTTTGAGTATTATCAAATGCAAGAGGAAATCACTTTACAAGATATAAAAAAGAAGTCTTTATATATATATATATATATATATATATATATATATATATATATATATATATATATATATATATATATATATATTTATTTATAGAGCCAGTGTGCAAAAGATATAATGATCTCATTAAAGATTGCACATGATGAAGTAAAAAAGCGACAACCAACACTCTAAATTTCTAAATAGTTAATATATTATAGAAGATGTTTAAGTTGAGGACCGTCCTATGCTTTTGGATAGATTCTCAGGGTCTCCAGCTTGGATACCTGAGACGATGTTTGTTATGGAGTACTCTTTGGAGACTTTGATTGGGCGGAAGGCCAGAACGTGGACAAACGACGTGGAGCAAATAATATTAGATAACACAGAGGGACTTAATCGAGTAGGTGCATTCTCTCGTATGAAACCTGCTGCTGAAGAATATGAACAGGTGGTGAACGAGAGGAAACGACGTCCTCAATCCCCAAGAAGAAGTGGCCGGCTTGGAAAGAAAAATATAGAGCTTCTTCATACTAGCACTAGAAAACAATTGTAAACAGACACAAATATAACTTCTCATTTCATATTTTTCTTAGCAATCTTGGAGAACGAGGACGCTCCTCACAATAAATCTTCCCTGGATTGCTGAAAGATGGAGAGCTTCTTCCACTCTTGACGTTGTAAGCCCCCTGTCCTGGAAAACGAGGACGCTCCTCACGAGAAATCTTCCCCCGGATGCTGAAAGAGCTTCTTCGGCTTCTCTGCTGGACTGGAAGCTTTCCCCGGATGCTAAACTCCGGACTCACCCGGCCTAGTTTCGGGCAGTACGCTCCGGACCCTGGAAAATCATTCCATTCGTTGCTCTTCTTCACCGGGCCATACATCGTAAATGATGGACTCGTTGGCCTGGAAGAGATCGTATACGCTCCAGGTCCCGGAGAGCTGCTCCTGGAAGTGGAAGAAGCCGGGCTACTAAGTCGGCCGTGCATGCTGAAGGAAGGACCGTCCATGGAAGATCTCGAGGTGTAGGAGCCGGGGCCGGGGGTGTCTGATAACTCTTCTCGCATCCTGTGCTGCGGACTGTATGATCCCGGGCTGGGAAAGTTTGGAGTTCTTGGTGAGCTTTGTCTCGACTGCATGGTGAAAGCCGGGCCTCTGGGAAGCCGCACAGAGTAAGTACCGGGGCCTGGAACATCGCTTTCTCGTGGAGACGTCGCCTTGCCAGTGATGGTGAAAGCTGGTAGACCATAGCCGATGGTTCCATTCTCGTACTTGTAGGCTCCGGGACCGGGACTTCTCGAGCGGGGTGACGAGTCTCGGGGCTTGCCAGTGATTGAAAAATGCGGGCCGTGTGGCTTCCCTATGATCCTGTACGCTCCTGGCCCTGGATTTTCTGTTTTGTCCTCCGGAACAAAACGGCGAGTGCCGAGAGAGAAGGATGGCGAGCTCGGCCTCGACACAACGTCGTAAGTTCCTGGTCCTGGAAAGTTCTCCTTTGGACGTAATGGAATCCTGGACTTGATAGTTATCCAGGGACCGTTTGTTTGAAACTCGGCGTCCTGGTGTTCTCCCGGTCCCGGAGTTGGATCTGGTTGTGGAGGACCCGACGGCCGCCTCGGAGATAAACTGGATCTTCTCCTGGAGCGGGAACCTCTCCTGTCTAGATTGCCAGAGTCCCTTCTTCCTGACTCCCCTCTCTCTGGATTGAAAGCCGGATCATCCGGTTCCGGCATCAAGAAGGTCCCCGTCTTTGTGATCTTGTAAGCCGGTCCTTTCGGATTCACCTTGACGATGAAGTAGCCAACTTCCTTTTTCTTCTCCTTCTTCTTCTTCGGCAGATGCTCGGGCCTGTAGCTGGAATAAACCCCGTGACCAGGAACGTTTGCATGAGCATTCAACGAACCTTCAACCGCTGTCTTGGTCCAGCTAGTGTTTGTCTCTCGCATCGGGCCGGCACCTTTGCCTAGGACGGACAACGAAGAAGCAAATGGCTTCGGGCTGTGAGCTCTGGGAGGCGAGTTAAACCGCGGCGCCATGGTGTAAGCCGGACCACCAAAAGTTCCTGGAAGATTGTGCTGCCCCGGCCCGGGACTCCGGTCCTTTGCAGCGTCTCTAAACCGAGGAGACATCGTGTAGCCTGGACCGTCCGGCCTCCTCTTTACGTAGTGTGCTCCTGGTCCGGGACTGTGAGACCTCTTGCCATCGCCAAGCCGGCTTCCCATCGAGAAAGCTGGCGAAGATGGCTGGGACTTCGGCGAGTACCATCCCGGCCCCGGTCCCGGCGATGACGATCCTCCACGCAAAGTAGCCGGCTTTCCAAAGTTCGTGGAAACCAAACTGGATGTGTCTAGCGCGACATTCTTGGTGCTGAAAGTTTGTGTCGATTTCTCTGCCATGGTTGTGATCGGGAGCTTTAGAGGCTCGAGCTTCTTGGACTGGACGCTGGCACCATCCTGCTTCTCGGAGATCCCACTGCTTCTATAGCTAATCACCGGTACTCTAGTTGACGAGCTCTTGTTCCCCATGCTAGTGTGAGAGTTCCTGGAGCTCACCAGAGAGTTGGTGCTGCTACCATGGAAGAAAAATGGTGGTGGTGGTAGTGGAGGAGGAAGAACCTCTATCTCGTCAAGCTCACAAAGCTTAGCTCGAAAGAATCCACTCCCTCCTAAGATCTCTGGCCTGGGGACACTGTTGTGGAGGAGCCTGGGATGAACTACACTGCTGCCTCGACAAGAAGGATCGCAAGCCTGTGAGAGATTGCCTGCTACTCTTGTGATTCCAATTCCAGCACCGCTCCAAGCGGATCCGGGAGTGGTGCCGCCGCCGCCGCCGCTGCCGTCCCAGTTCGTGTCGTGACCACTGCGCCAAAGAGCTGGCAGTTTGATCATCTTTGCTACCCAAGGCGCCCATCAATGGGAATTTTTTTCCACAGATTGTTCTTCCTATCAGAGGTTCTTGATGAAATGGATTGAATCGAAGCCGACAAGAATCTCACCTGGGATCATCCGCGACTGCCGCAATGCCTTTGCTCGAGCAGCGCTCCTCCTAGGGCTTTTTGGGCGGGAGTGCAAGCGCTGCGTAAATGCCGACGTGGCAAAAGCTTAGAACCCTAAAATCTTCGTTCTTTCTAGGGCTTTTGGTTTCGCGACGATGCTGAAGAGAAAGGATTCGATGGCGAGGAACGAGGGCGAGAAGATGGAGATTATGCCTCTGGGAGCTGGAAGCGAGGTCGGCCGATCGTGCTGCCACATGACTTACAAGGGAAAGACGATTCTGGTGAGTGGATTTCGAGATTTCTTTCTTTCGAGCAAGGAAATGTGAAATGTGAGTGCTTTCCTGCCCAGTTCGACTGTGGAATCCATCCCGGCTACACTGGAATGGCCGCGTTGCCGTATTTCGATGAGATTGATCCGTCGACAATCGACGTGCTGTTAGTAACTCAGTAAGGATTTTCCTTTTCGTTTCCTTTTATTGTTCTACTCTTCGTGATCTCTGTTCCAGCTTTCATCTCGATCACGCGGCCTCGCTTCCATATTTTCTGGAGAAGGTACTTGATTTCTTTTTTGCGAGGCTGGTTTGTAAAGTTTTGTCTCTCAGACCACATTCAAAGGCCGAGTGTTCATGACACACGCAACCAAAGCCATTTACAAGCTTTTGCTCACGGACTATGTCAAGATCAGCAAAGGGTCTGTCGAAGACATGCTGTATGACGAGCAAGACGTGCTGAAAACCATGGACAAGATCGAGGTATGTGTGGTGCTACCTGGGGTCACATCACTTACGGTGCCTACAGGTTATAGACTTTCACCAAACTATGGAGGTGAATGGGATACGCTTCTGGTGCTACACCGCGGGACATGTCCTCGGGGCAGCGATGTTCATGGTGGATATAGCCGGTATCCGGGTCTTATACACAGGAGACTACTCCAGAGAAGAGGATCGCCACCTCAAAGCCGCGGAAATGCCAGAGTTTTCTCCAGACGTCTGCATCATAGAGTCGACTTATGGCGTTCAGATTCATCAGCCGCGACACGTCCGGGAGAAGAGGTTTACGGAGACTATAGCGCAAACCGTGTCTCACGGAGGCAGAGTTCTCATTCCGGCTTTCGCTCTAGGACGAGCACAGGAGCTTCTGTTGATTCTGGACGAGTACTGGGAGGCTCACCCGGAGCTGCAACACATCCCGATATACTATGCTTCGCCGCTAGCCAAGAAGTGCATGGCAGTCTATCAGACTTACATCAATTCCATGAACGACAAGATCAAGTCTCAGTACGAGAACTCGAATCCCTTCAACTTCAAGCATATCTCTCCTCTCAAGAGCATCGAGCAGTTCGAAGATGTCGGGCCTTCGATTGTTATGGCTAGTCCAAGCGGTTTGCAGAGCGGCCTCTCTCGTCAGCTATTCGACCGCTGGTGTCAGGACAGGAAGAACGCTTGCGTGATACCTGGTTACGTTGTGGAAGGGACACTTGCAAAGACTATACTGAACGAGCCGAAGGAAGTTGCCCTCGTCAGTGGCCTCGTAGTTCCGCTCAACATGAGGGTGGTGTACATCTCTTTCTCGGCACACGCGGACTTTGCTCAGACCAGCGCCTTCTTAGGGGAACTAAGGCCTCCGCACATTGTTCTCGTTCATGGAGAGCAGAACGAGATGGGCCGTCTAAAGGTCAAGTTACAGGCGCAGTTTGCAGAACAAAACGTCAAGATAAACTCGCCAAAGAACTGCCAACCCGTGGAGTTTTTTTTCAAAGGAGAGAAAGTTGCAAAGGCTGTTGGTAGGCTGGCGGAGAAAACACCAGACGAGGGGGGCGCAGTGAGCGGCCTGCTGATCAAGAAGAGCTTCACGTACCAGCTGATGGCTCCGGACGACCTTCATGTTTACACACAGCTTTCCAGGGGCAGCATCCAGCAGAGGCTCTCAGTCCCATACGACGGCGCATTTGTTGTGCTGCGACACAGGATTGAGCAGATGTACGACGGCGTGGAACACGTTACAAAAGCCGAGAGCCAGACACTGAGGATCCATGACAAGGTGACGATTTCTCAGGAGTCAAACGAGCATGTGGTCCTCCAGTGGGTGTCTGATCCAGTGAGCGACATGATAGCGGATTCAATAATTGCGATCATCACGAAGATGGATCCTCGCTTGCTGACGGACGCCAATGGTCTGCCGAAGATTGAGGAGGATCTTACGGTTGTCCAGTCGCTGCTCACGTCTTTGTTTGGAGACGTCAAAGTAGACGAGGAAGGGAAGAAGCTCGTGATTTCTGTGGACGGAGTTGCTGCCACTGTGGACTACACCAGCCGCAGCGTCGAGTGTGACGATGACAATCTCAAAGAACGCATCAAATCTGCTCTTCACAGAATGCATAATGTTCTACACCCTCTGGCGATTGAAAGCTGATCCAACACACCTGGTCCTTCATGTGCTCGGTACGTTTTGTGATCATCATCGCAGTAACAAAATCCATGACTTTTAAGGTACGCTTTTTTCTGTTTTCTAGACTAAGACGGGATAGCGACGCGGTGTTGTTTGATCTTGCAGCCTGGAGTTTTGCGCCCGACCCGACTTGCCGACTTTTTAAGATCTGGCATGGTATCGTTTCTTACTCAACCGGCACCTTTCACCATCTGTGCAAGATCATAAGCTCGTCGTTGCTGACCTGTGTTGATGTTCTCGACAAGTGTTTTTTATATTCGAAGAGGTGGGGAATTATGCTTACAACCACAAACGACTGCCGCTGCACTGGTGTTTCACACTACTCCAGATTAAAAGATAAAAAAAAACGAAGGAAAAGGTATGTCTTTTAAACTTCCGTCAGGAGAAACGCATTTTGATATTATTGTTCATTCCTGTCAATGCAGCGCAGTGTTGGCGCGTTGGTTTCCACCACCATCGCATGGACTGCGGACTGGAAACTCTCGTGAAGCCCATGAAGTGGAATCCGACGGCATTCAGGCGTCGTCTAGTGGAGTTACAGGTAACTTTCTTCCCACCTAGCAATGTTCCAGCAGATGTTTCGCTTTTGGATCCTCCGATTTGGGGCCCCGGAATGGAGGAGTGCGTTCCGGGACGCGGTCAGAGCGATATCCGGAAGACTGGACGGACTGCATTTCTTTTCCACAGGTGAGCTGTGCTGTGTCGCTTTGTTTCATTCCAAGTGGAACTTATCTCGTTTTGCGGTGCTTGTTTTTGTAGGAAAGAAATCGTAGCGAGCACAGCACAAGAGGTTCTCTCTATAATGGTAGAGATGCCAGAAGCTGCAGAGGGACTGCCAGGAGGTATAATTTTTGGAGCAGTGGCGCTGTGGCAGTAGCTCACAGGGCGGGCCAAGCCAACAAGGAAAGCGTCTGTGTTGGAAATGACGCTGAAAGGATTGGATTTATTCCTTCGTGCTCGAGCACATGGATGAAAGAGGTCGACTGGTATGGAAAAAAGAAGATGGTATATACAAATCTAAGCTCTAAGATCTAAGATCTAATGTAATGTCCAGGGATCGATCTGGAAGTTTGGGAGAGAGGATAAAAAGATATCATACTACTTCAGAGTACATTATAGTTACGTCCAAAGATATTCTTCCATTCCAGACAGACAAAGAATTGCTTGGAGAGGGATCCTTTGGGAAAGATTCGAACCGGCGACCTTGGCGCTAGCAATCATGGGATCTCCATAATCTCCGACAGTAATTAGCAGCAGTTGTTTGCTCTAATTGCCCACGCTAACGGGCAGGGTAGTGAAAGTTTTGGATTGGTCCGGTCAATTTAGTTGGGTGCGAGCCACTGTGGACCAGACACGTGTCACGACCCGCTGGTCCCTGTCGCAGCGGTGGGGGTTTTTATTTTTTACTGCGGTGGCGTAAATTCAAATCCAAGGCCAGGATCAACGGCTATCAATGTTTCACCGTTGACGGTTTCATCTGGCCCGTCAACCATGAGAGGACCGGCCGAACTTCAAACCTTTTACCCGCCCGCAGTAAACTCGTTTGCTGGTTCGGGGCTCGTGCCTCGGTGCCGAGCCTGGCCCGAGCTTTTGGCTATGGCTTGTATTTGGAAATAGTTTTTATTTTAGTGTTCTGTGCATAGGGTTTGTGTGGTGTGTGTGGAGAAAATGTGAGAAGAGGATTGCTCGGGGATCTCGTCTATCTGCGAATCGCGAGAATGTCTGGATTCTAGGATGGTGAAATTTCGTCACAGATGACTACGCCGCGGCTGGATTCAAGAAAATTCTCCGGGAATCGGCAGCGCGAGCTCGGCGATGATGAATCGGAGGAGCAGCAGCAGCAGCATCGGGAGCTTTGCGCCGTGGGAGACATTCCTCATCAGCGAGCACGCCTCCAATCTCGGCAAAGCGGGAGAGATTTCTTTCCTCCCCTGCCATGTCCAGCAGCAAGTAAGCGTCTTCCCTGAGAGCCGATCGACTCAATTTGCTGAAATGCTGCTCGATTGATGGCC
>NW_003314528.1:0-15264 GCF_000143415.4 Selaginella moellendorffii | reverse complement strand
TACGGATTCCCAAATCACTCCCAATCCCCCTCCCCAGGTTAGACTGGACTTAAGGTTCGGCTTCACTCCCCGCAAGCACAAGCAGCCAAGCACACCAAGCTTCCAGGTTCCTAACTTCCCTTGGTACCACAAGACTTGATCATGGGACCCTCTAAATCCCAAGTCTTGAGTGCAACACTTGCTTCGGGACGCCGGGGCGAAACACCGTGGCCTAGCGGCCCGGTATGGGTACCTCTCGCCCCTCACTTCCATCCCGAAGGAAGGCCCAAGCCCCTAGGAAGGGCGAGGACCAATGAGCCGCATGGTACTCAAGTGGGGCACCACTCCACATGAGCCGGGAGCACCGCAATCGGTTTCCCTTTCGGGAGTGGGAGCTGCTCTTGAGCACTTCCTTGGATGGCCCCTCCGGCACCAGCCAAGTCCATGCTCACTCCCACCCAAGGCGGTTTTAGGGTTTAGGGTCCCAGTCCCAACCTCAAGTCGGTTTGGAAGCCCAACTGGAGAGTCCCTTCAAAACTGGTTCCTGGACCTCACTATCCCTACTATACTTTTGGAACCCCCTGCAGCCCCCCCCCCCTGGGAGACGCACGCTTTGGGCTTTCACCCCTTGACCCGTATTAGTATTTGGACTTAGTCTCTGGCTCGATCTCGGACCCGATTTCAGATCCGACTTCGGATTCGGGTTCGGACTCGATTCCGGACTCGATCTCGGACCCGATCTCGGACTCGAACTCGGTCTCGAACTCGGACTCGAACTTGGCCCCCGAGTCGGTCTCGGACTCGATTCCGGACTCTATCTCGAACTCGGTCCTAGAGTCGGTCTTGGACTCGATCTTCGACTTGGTCCCATCCGATGAACTCTTTGTCATTTTGGTCATGTTTTCGGGGTTCCTTTAGCCTACGACACCTCGGCGAGTTGGTTCCTTACAACTCCACCACCCATAGAAGAAGTTCGATGCCCACATCGAACGTCTCGTTTTATCCTACGACTTGTTGACCATGTCTCCGGGGGCATCCCCCCACTTAGCGGTGTGCCTAAGTTAGCCTCCCCAGCCAAGAGCTCATGACAACGGAATATAGGTGTCCCTATACTCCTCACCTCACCACGCCCTAGTATAGGGTCGGGACTTGAACCCAGCCTTGTTTTACTAGGGGGTTGGGACTCGAACCCAACCTCCGTAGAATACGTCTACGGATTCGACATCCCCGCAGGGAGTCGGGCGTAGCTCCCTACGCCTGGTCGACCTAGCTAACCCATGCTAATTAGCTTACCTTCGGCGCGCCTTCGGGTCCCAACACATGCCACTTGCTCAACTTTGCAAATTGATATTTTTAATTGAACTTTGCATAAGTACATAGAGTTCTGCCTTGCAGAAATTCCTCCACTAGATCTCACGCGTTCGCTAGGTTCTCCTCCGGTTCCCATGTTGCTTCGCAGTGTGGAAATCCTTTCCACTTCACATGGAACTCTCTCACCTCGCGTCCTTGTCGCTTGCTCTTGCGCACATTGAGGATGGCCTCGACTTCGTATTCCTCTTCCCCTTGGATAACCTCGGGTAAAGGTCTTACTTGGTCCTTGCGAAGCAGATCCTCAAAGTACGGCTTGAGTAAGTTCACGTGGAACACTGGGTGCATCTTCCCCATCTCTCGAGGAAGTCGGAGTCGGTAAGCCACTTTACCGATTCGTGCCTCAATCTCGTAAGGCCCCGCGAACCTGCTTAAGGAACTCAAGATCAATTCATTTACAGGAATACATGCATTTTACCTTTGGGTCAACTTTCGGCTGATCCCACTTGGTAGCCTGAGGTTCTTGGTGTTCAGCCACACCTTCTCCCCAGCTTGGAACTCCACATCCCGACGCTTTTGGTTCGCGTACTTAGTTTGCCTTTGTTGAGCCCGTTCCAAGGAATCCCTCACTAAATTCCAAATGTTGAGTCTTTCCGCCGTGAATGTCTCCACGGCGGGTAGCTCTCCATGATACTCGGCCACGCCGAGTTCCACAAGACCTTCAATAGCTCGCCCATTGATGACTTCCCATGGACTCACCCCGATGCTCGAATGTGGTGAGTTGTTATAACACATTTCCGCAAGTCCCAAATGACTTACCCAGTCGGTCTGGTCTCCCGAGACATAGTATCGCAAATAATCCTCCAGCTGCCTATTCACCCTTTCCGTTTGTCCATCTGTCAAGAAGTGTTAGTGCCATCAATCTTGACTTAATACCCATTACCTGTCTGTGGGTGATAGGTGGTGCTGAATTTCAACTTGGTGCGATACTGTTCCAGGAGTGTCCTCCAGAACCTACTAGTGAAGATCTTATCTCGATCTGAGATAATCTCTTCTGGCCTTCCCCGCACTCGAACCACTTGTTCGAAGAACAGCTTCGCCACACCTTCCGCATCCACGTCCGTTGTGGTGGGTATGAAATGTGCCATCTTTGAAAATCGGTCCACCACCACGAATATCGCATCGAACCCCTCACTTGGGGGTAGTCCCGTGATGAAGTCCATCGTGAGACATTTCCACGGACGATCTGGAATTGGGATGCTTTGCAACAAGCCCCCACTAGCCTTAGTCACGGCTTTGACCTGCTGACATGTTGGACATGTCTTTACATAGTCTTGGACGTCCTTAGCCATATCTGGCCAATGGTACTTCCTCTTGAGTAAGCCCATCGTCTTGGGCACTCCACCGTGTCCCGCAAGAGGTCCGTCATGACACTCTTCTAAGGCTACCTTCCTTAGTCCCCCTTCTGGAACATACACCCTCGTTTGCTTGTAATAAATGAGTCCGTTGCGTTCCGCATAGCCCGTTTTCTCTTCCGTTGGCAGCTCACCTCTCTGGTGAGCTTCCCGCGCCTCCAGATTCCTCAACAACACTTCTTGTGCTAGACCATCGTTCTCATATGCTGTCCGCACATCGTCCCAGAAGGTTGCTGTTGCACTGGAGATCGCCAACCTCAAGCTTGCTTTTTGACTTAGCGCATCTGCCACGATGTTGCTCTTCCCAGGCTTGTACAGAATCTCGCAATCAAACTCGGCCAAGGCATTGGCCCACCGACCTTGTTTCCCTCTCAGGTCGGGTTGTGACAAGAAGTGTTTCGTTGCCACATTGTCCGTGTAAACCTTGAAGTGTCTCCCAAGGTAGTGTCGCCACTCCTTGAGCGCCTTGACCACCGCAAACAATTCCTTCTCGTGGGCAGGCCACTTCCGTTGAGCCTTGTCCAGCTTCTTCGAGAAGAACGCTACTGGATGGTTGTCTTGCTTCAAAACTACGCCCAACGCAAAGTCCGAAGCATCCGTGTCTATGTAAGCTCCTGAATTTGGACTTCCCGGGAGGTCAACCAGCCCAGTACTATTCAAACCCAAGGACGCTTAACCCCAAGTATCCCAAGACCCTTAACCGATTGGAAAAGGGGGTGCACTCTTGTTCATGGGCCCTTTCCCTCTATATTTGAACCCCTATGGATCGTCTCTCGAGTCGTTCCCTTTGGTTGCTTACAATCCACCACGCTTCCCTGCAAGTTCACGCCCTCGTGAACGGAAGCTGAGAGCCGCAGCTCTCCCGAGAGCCTCGCTCTCTTGACACCCTACCCCTCGGGTCGAGCCCAGCGGGAGTAAACTGGACCAACCAGATGTCAATCAACATGTGGTGTGATTCCCCTAGCCAACCAACAGAGTCGGACCCGAGACCGCTCCGATACCAAATGTAAGCTCCTGAATTTGGACTTCCCGGGAGGTCAACCAGCCCAGTACTATTCAAACCCAAGGACGCTTAACCCCAAGTATCCCAAGACCCTTAACCGATTGGAAAAGGGGGTGCACTCTTGTTCATGGGCCCTTTCCCTCTATATTTGAACCCCTATGGATCGTCTCTCGAGTCGTTCCCTTTGGTTGCTTACAGTCTACCTCAAAGTCCTTACCAAAGTCTGGTAATGCCAACACCGGAGCCTTCCTCAACTTCCCTTTGAGGTGGACGAATGCCGCCTCGCATTCCGCTGTCCATACCATCTTCCCTTTTCCCGTTTGATCCGTTAAGGGCAGGGCTACTCTCGAATAGTGTCTGATAAACTTTCGATAGTAGTTGCATAGCCCCAAGAACGCCCTCAACTCATGTACATTCGATGGTCGCTCCCATTCCTGGATCGCTTAGACCTTCTCCGGGTCCACCTTGAGCCCGTCCTGGCCCACCACATGCCCGAGAAACTTTACCTCTTGTTGAGCAAAGTCACATTTGCTCTCTTTAGCATACAGTTTATATTCCCTTAGTTTCTCAAACACCTTCGCCAAGTGTTCGGCATGCTCCTCTAGCGTCTCGCTATAGATCAGGATGTCGTCAATATAGACGACCACGAAGTGATCCAGATAGGGTACAAAGATGTGGTTCATCAACGCCGAAAACGTTGCCGGCGCATTGCACAGCCCAAAGGGCATCACCAAAAACTCAAAGCTCCCATACCTCGTTCGACAGGTTGTCTTCTCGACATCTTCCTTGGCTACCCTGATCTGGTAGTATCCTGACCTTAGGTCAATCCTCGAGAAGTATTTTGCCTTTCCCAACCTATCGAAGAGGTCCTCAATCCTTGGCAAAGGGTACTTGTTCTTCTTGGTATACTTGTTGAGCAACCGGTAGTCTATGCACATGCGCATAGATTCATCTTTCTTTTTCACAAATAGCACCGGCGCCCCATATGGCGACTTGCTCAACCTAACATACCCTTTGTCCACCAACTCCTCTAGTTGGCGCTTGAGCTCTGCAAGTTCTTTTTCGTTCAATCGATAGGGTGGACGAACCACCGCCTCAGCACCCTCGACCAGCTCAATCTTATGTTCTATCGGTCGTGCGGGGGGCAACCATGCCGGTAGCTCCTCCGGCATGGTATCCTGGAATTGGTCCAACACCCGCTGGATCACTAAAGGTACTTCTTCTGTTCCTGTCTTTTTGTCACTTCTCACCGAGAGTAAGCACAAAAATGTAGCCTTGGTACCTTTAGTGAGTTGTCCTCTTGTGGACACCAGGTTCAGGCATGAATCTTTAGCCTTGCATTGCCCTACCTTTAGATCCTAGGCCTCCACCCTGGATCTTCTTCCTTGGGCATTCGCCAATACCACAAGGTTCCTACCTTGTCCATGTAGGGCTACCACGAACCGATTGAACCAATCCATTCCGAAGATCACGTCAAATCCCGCCATGTCCAACACGGTGAAATCCATGTCTACTTTCCATGTCCCTACTTCGACTCTCGCTTGTCGAAGTACCTCATCGGTGCTTTGGCTACCTTGAACAAACTCTATAGTCCTTGGTTCGCCTAGCCGCTGCACCGTTAGTCCGGCTTGCCGGACTATGTCTGCAGCCACAAAATTATCCGAAGCACCCGTGTCAATAAGGATCTTAACAAAGCTACCTTCGAGCTTCCCTCGGAGGGCTAGTAGATGTCGCGAACGACTCTCTACCAAAGTTGCTCGTGTAATGAGTAACTTTGAGTTAAGGACTGGATCACATACCTCAGTTTGGACTTCACCCGACTTGATGGCCATATTGGCTCTGGCCTTCTTCGGGTAGGGACATTCCCTCGAGAAGTGTCCCGCTTCACCGCAGTTGTAGCATACGTTGTTTCCCACGTTGCTATATGATTTAACCTTCTTATCCGTGGGTTTGTCTCTTTTCGCTTGACTCCCCCACGTACTCACTCATTGGCCACCGGATTTGCCTTTCCGGAACCCCGAGGACTCATTCTTAGAGAAACTCTTCTTGAATTTCCCTCTGCTATACGTTCCTCTTGGTTTGGCCCCTTTGCTAAACGTGGATCCCGACCCCGTCATGTTCCCCTTTCGCAGGTTATCGTTGAAATGCACCTTGATGGCCGCATCCAACGCTTCCTTGTAGTTGGTCGGGTTCCAGCGCATCACCTCACCGCGAGCCCAGGTTTGCAAACCTGATATGAAGGCATGGAACGCATCCATATCCCCCATGTCCGTGACAAGTATCCTCTTTGCCATGAACCCATTCACATATTCCTGGATGGTTCCAGTCTGCTTCAGCCTACTCAGTTCATCCCTCAGATGCAGAGTGGCATTCGGAGGAACATATGTTGCGCGGATCCTCGCCTTCATCATGTCCCAAGTGACCACCGGTCCTTCGTTGGCCTCCGTTGTTCTCCACCAAGACTTGGCATTATCTGCCAAGTATGGTTTTGCACATGGGACCTTCTCCGAGCTCGGTAACCGCAACGCTCGGAAGTAGTCCTCCATATCGTAAAACCAATCCTCCACCACCTTATAGTCATTCACTCCCTTGAAGACCGGTGGGGGCTTTGGTTTGTACTTGGGAACTGCCTGAGGGACTGATTCCACTTCAGTCTGTTCGACCTTGTCTGGTTTTGCCTCAGTCCCTGCCGAAGGGTCCGCACCTTCTGCGCTGCCAGCATCCGCAGTCTTTCGCCTTTTCTTCCGCTTCTCGTCACGCTTTAGCTTGCGTACGAGAGTCTCCAGCAGGGCATTGGTCTGTGCCGATTGACCTTCTAGAACGTCCAATCGAGCTTTGGACGACCGAACCTCGCCACCGAACTCCTGTTTGGAAGTTTCCTCACTGGAGTCCTCCTCATGCAAGGATTCCTCATCCATAGCCTCTTGTTCGACCGGAGGCTCCAGCTCTGGCGGAGGTTCCGTCTCCGCCTGGGTTCGCTTACGCCCTGCCCTTGCCATCTCCCAGCAATCCGCCTCTATCCTTCGCTAGAACTGAGGAAAAGGCTCCGATACCAAATTGTAAGCCACAAATTTTTCCTTTCCAATTTGCCAGCTTACCTCGTCTATCCGTCCAACACCGCCTTGGCCTTTGCTAAGTTCCCTTGCCAAGGTTCTCACCTATGGTACCAGCTCCTACTTGGTCTCAGCTACTTACTGCACGAGCAACGGAGTGTTAGCCATCCATCTATGGATTCCCAAATCACTCCCAATCCCCCTCCCCGGGTTAGACTGGACTTAAGGTTCGGCTTCACTCCCCGCAAGCACAAGCAGCCAAGCACACCAAGCTTCCAGGTTCCTAACATCCCTTGGTACCACAAGACTTGATCATGGGACCCTCTAAATCCCAAGTCTTGAGTGCAACACTTGCTTCGGGACGCCGGGGCGAAACACTGTGGCCTAGCGGCCCGGTATGGGTACCTCTCGCCCCTCACTTCCATCCCGAAGGAAGGCCCAAGCCCCTAGGAAGGGCGAGGACCAATGAGCCGCATGGTACTCAAGTGGGGCACCACTCCACATGAGCCGGGAGCACCGCAATCGGTTTCCCTTTCGGGAGTGGGAGCTGCTCTTGAGCACTTCCTTGGATGGCCCCTCCGGCACCAGCCAAGTCCATGCTCACTCCCACCCAAGGCCCCTCGGTCCCAGTCCCAACCTCAAGTCAGTTTGGAAGCCCAACTGGAGAGTCCCTTCAAAACTGGTTCCTGGACCTCACTATCCCTACTATACTTTTGGAACCCCCTGCAGCCCCCCCCCCCCTGGGAGACGCACGCTTTGGGTCACCCCTTGACCCGTATTAGTATTTGGACTTAGTCTCTGGCTCGATCTCGGACCCGATTTCGGATCTGACTTCGGATTCGAGTTCGGACTCGATTCCGGACTCGATCTCGGACCCGATCTCGGACTCGAACTCGGTCTCGAACTCGGACTCGAACTTGGCCCCCGAGTCGGTCTCGGACTCGATTCCGGACTCTATCTCGAACTCGGTCCTAGAGTCGGTCTTGGACTCGATCTTCGACTTGGTCCCATCCGATGAACTCTTTGTCATTTTGGTCATGTTTTCGGGGTTCCTTTAGCCTATGACACCTCGGCGAGTTGGTTCCTTACACTCAGCTCATCTCTCAGATGTAGAGTGGCATTCGGAGGAACGTATGTTGCGCGGATCCTCGCCTTCATCATGTCCCAAGTGGCCACTGGTCCTTCGTTGGCCTTCGTCGTTCTCCACCAAGACTTGGCATTATCTGCCAAGTATGGTTTTGCACATGGGACCTTCTCCGAGCTTTGTAATCGCAACGCTCGGAAGTAGTCCTCCATATCGTAAAACCAATCCTCCACCACCTTATAGTCATTCACTCCCTTGAAGACCGGTGGGGGCTTTGGTTTGTACTTGGGAACTTCCTGAGGGACTGATTCTACTTCGGTTTGTTCGACCTTGTTTGGTTCTGCCTCAGTCCCTGCCAAAGGGTCCGCACCTTCTGCGCTGCCAGCATCCGCAGTCTTTCGCCTTTTCTTCCGCTTCTCGTCACGCTTTAGCTTGCGTACGAGAGTCTCCAGCAGGGCATTGGTCTGCGCCAATTGACCTTCTAGAACGTCCAATCGAGCTTTGGACGACCGAACTTCGCCACCGGACTCCTACTTGGAAGTTTCCTCACTAGAGTCCTCCTCATGCAAGGATTCCTCATCCATAGCCTTTTGTTCGACCGGAGGCTCCAGCTCTGGTGGAGGTTCCATCTCCGCCTGGGTTCGCTTACGCCCTGCCCTTGCCATCTCCCAGCAATCCGCCTCTATCCTTCGCTAGAACTGAGGAAAGGGCTCCGATACTAGATTGTAAGCCACAAATTTTTCCTTTCCAATTTGCCAGCTTACCTTGACTATCCGTCCAACACTGCCTTGGCTTTTGCTAAGTTCCCTTGCCAAGGTTCTCGCCTATGGTACCAGCTCCTACTTAGTTTTAGCTACTCACTGCACGAGCAACGGAGTGTTAGCCATCCATCCACGGATTCCCAAATCACTCCCAATCCCCCTCCCCGGGTTAGACTGGACTTAAGGTTCGGCTACACTCCCCGCAAGCACAAGCAGCCAAGCACACCAAGCTTCCAGGTTCCTAACATCCCTTGGTACCACAAGACTTGATCATGGGACCCTCTAAATCCCAAGTCTTGAGTGCAACACTTGCTTCGGGACGCCAGGGCGGAACACCATGGCCTAGCAGCCCGGTATGGGTACCTCTACCCCCCCACTTCCATCCCGAAGGAAGGTCCAAGCCCCTAGGAAGGGCAAGGACCAATGAGCCGCATGGTACTCAAGTGGGGCACCACTCCACGTGAGCCGGGAGCACCGCAATTGGTTTCCCTTTCGGGAGTGGGAGCTGCTCTTGAGCACTTCCTTGGATGGCCCCTCCGGCACCAGCCAAGTCCATGCTCACTCCCACCCAAGGCCCCTCGGTCCCAGTCTCAACCTCAAGTCGGTTTGGAAGCCCAACTGGAGAGTCCCTTCAAAACTGGTTCCTGGACCTCACTATCCCTACTATACTTTTGGAACCCCCTGCAGCCCCCCCCCACCCCCCCCCGCCCCCCCCCTTGGGAGACGCACGCTTTGGGCTTTCACCCTTTGACCCGTATTAGTATTTGGACTTAGTCTCTAGCTCGATCTCGGACCCGATTTCGGATCCGACTTCGGATTCGGTCTCAGACTCGATCTCGGACTCTATCTCGAACTCGGTCTCCGAGTCGGTCTTGGACTCAATCTTCGACTTGGTCCCATCCGATAAACTCTTTGTCATTTTGGTCATGCTTTTGGGGTTCCTTTAGCCTACGACACCTCGGCGAGTTGGTTCCTTACAGCTTGGTGAAGTGTTCAAGAGCCGGCTCTAGTTCCCTCGGGAGATCGACTGGCTGATGCTCCCAGTCCAGGTGTGGGTGGCACTACCTACTTGGATACCTGGTGTGGCTCAACGGAACCTCACTCTAAACCCATGGCTAGAGCACCCAAAGGCAGAAGGCGAGGAGAGTACCCACGAGGCTCGCGTAGGGCCACGGTGTTCCAAAATGTTGCCCCAAAGTCCCAGACTATGGAAAGGAAGAGGAGTAGCCCTCTAGTATGGTGACAAGGGACACAGTCACACCGTGAGGAAGTCCCAGAGGACTGTTGGACTTAGTCATTGGGCCTGTGGGCCTTGATCCAGTGGCAGTGTTGGTGAACACGGCCATGGACAGGAAGGGACTTGGTGGGGACCGAAAAGGAGATATTGGGAAAGGCTATTCCCCATGTCTGCAGACATCCTAAGGATGCTATAGAGTGGATCTGGGATAGCCACTCATGGATGGATGGCCTAGTCTTTGAGAGACGGGATTGTAATACAGGTGGTGTTGAACCACCGGGGTGACCAAGGTGAATGGGCATGGCCTTAGCGTAACGGGCCGATATGTCGGTGGTACCTTGGGGTGTCGGTCATGGGATCGGACACGTGGAGCACTTAGACCAAGTGCAAAGGTTGAGTGGCATGGATGCCATTCTCGGGGCTAGCAAGCCCCAAGTCCTAACTGGGATTTATGGAGGTTGTGAATGAGACTCCTCCAAGTGGTCGGAGGTGTGGTTAAGTGACTAAAGTAAAATGGAAAAATTAGTCGCTTACACGTATATTGAGACTAATCCCTCAATATCACTGGATGATAGCTTATTGACTTGTCCCAGAGACTAACTCTTGGTACTAAGGGAGGTTCTGCGTCTGGCTTGGGTCTAAGCCCAAGTTCCATTCCATGCTAATTGGTGGAATACCCATATCCTTGCGTTATGCCACCGGTATGCTGAAATAGCACCAAACTCCATTTGGCTCCGTTTTGTATGCTGGTCCTAGCATAGGGATGTTGGATACTCTAGAACTGTTCCAAATCATTTTGTGCTCTTATCCCTTCACTCCTTGGGTTGTATGCTTAGGAGTCGTTCCGTACTCCAGTGCCATTGCTCCTTGGTTCCATGTTTGGAAGTTTGGCACCATTCCTTCATTTAATGGCCTAAGGCCTTGAAATTTGGGTTCCACACAACTATCCTTTAGACACATGGCATGTGACACGTGGCACATGACATGTCACACATGGAGGGTTTAGAGGGTTTAAATTCTGCTTCTGTGGTTATCCTATGGTAAAGCACCATAGGATAAAGGGTAAAAATCACATGCGCTACAAATGGTCAAGCAAAAGCAACAAACAAAACATTGAAGACCATCCTCAAGAAAGTCATCAATGATTCCGGCAAAGACTAGGATGAAAAACTTCTTGACGTACTTTGGGCCTATCGAACTGCGTATAAAGTCACCACCGACATGATGCCATTAAAACTCGCCTTTGGAACAGAAGCCATCACGCCAATTGAATTCATCGTCCCGAGCATGCGAGTCACCGTCAAGTATAATCTCAACATGCAATTTGAGAAAGGCTTCAACAACTCGAATGTCTTGACGAGCTTCAACCCAACGCCCTCTAGACACTTCACACCATCCAAAAACAGCAAAAAGCTCAGCATGATCGACAAGCATCCCGGCACAACATTCCGAAATACAGCATCAACGATCATGTTCTCTAGTACCAAGGACCCATCAGCCAAACTCCCAAACATGGAACCAAGGAGCAATGGCACTGGAGTACAGAACGACTCCCGAGCATACAGCCCAAGGAGTGAAGGGATAAAAGCACGGAATGACTTGGAACAGTTCTAGAGTATCCAGCATCCCTATGCTAAGACGAACACACAAAATGGAGCCAAATGGAGTCTGGCACTATTTCAGCATACCGGTGGCATAACGCAAGGATATGGGTATTCCACCAACTAACATGGAATGGAACTTGGGCTTAGACATAAGTTGGACGCAGAACAAAAATAGGCACACAAGCAAGAGTGAGACTATGCCTCAGGTTGGTCAACCATGCCCGAACTACCCACTATCCCTACTATACATTTGGAACCCCCTGAAATACAACGTCAACGATCATATTCTCTGGTACCAGGGACCCATCGGCAAACTCGGCCGGAAACTCCACACCAACTGGAAAGGACCTTTCAAAATCATTGCACTCTACCCCAATGGCACTGTCAAAGTCAGCACACTCGCTGAAGACTTCACTGAGATCGTCAACCTCAACAAGCTTCGACCATATCACGTTGTTCAGCATCAGCACCTCAGCAAATTTCCAACCAGAACCGACAAACACCTTGAAACCAACAATCGACAATCACCGGTAGCCAAACTTTAACTCAACCCAGTTAGACGCAACTCAACTCGACTCAACACGAACTCATCCACCAACTTCAGCAACAAACAGTAGCAAAAATCTATAAGTTCCAAGCTACCGTTGGATCAACACCACCTCAGCAGATATCAACAGTTGAACTTGAGTTAACTTCATCAGCAATATCCACCATTGATCTTCAATCAAGCCAAGTCAAACCAAATCAATTCGGTCAACAAATCTCTACCATTTATCACCAGCAATCGAGCGCCACATGATCAGCCTACCAACAGTTACGGGTCTCAAGAACCCTAACAGGGCAAGCACTTTGATCTGAAGAGAAAGATGCCAGCTCATCCACCCTGGCACCTCAGATACGTCACACACCATATTCCTAGGCTTCCCAGCAACGACATAGCCACTTGGCTCAAGGACAATGGATTCTAGCTCCAGCCATCAACAAGCCGATTATCTGGTCGAATATCAAGATGGTTCCTTTTACTACAAGAATACAACTTCGAAATCGTCCACAAACCCGGCAAAAATCACTAGCAAGCAGATTATTACAATTATCAACATGTCTAAGTGCACATACAAAAGGGTCTGGGAGAATGCTCTAATCCTGAATATTACTGTCCGCATGGTTTCTCACCACACCTCTTCAACATTTCTCCTCCATAGTACGACTGTTAACTTAACGTCGACACGGGGGACAATTTCAGAATCCAATCGCTTCAATCTCCTTGTATTGTCCACAGCCAGTGTCAGACATAGTGCAGCCTTCTCTTTGCTTAATCTTTGTTAAATTATAATTGGAGAAAATGTGATCTAAGCCAGAATTTCTTTCTTGCTTTCTTACTTTATTCTGATTCATGTTGTGTTCCCATTGTACTTCTAAATTCACAAAAGACCTGCTCGTTCTTGCGCCTCTATTTGACGTCGATGCTGGCGACCAAGATACTTTTCCAGCCCAACCTCAAAGAATCGGTTTCTTCAAGGACCTGCCCTACTTTCCTATCGATCCAGAGGAAGATACAATATTTCTCCTACACTCCATCACAAATTGCATGGCGAGTAACTTCGGACATTGACACCGGCCCCTCCAAGGAGGGACATTCCTTATTCATTCATAATAGTAATGCCCATAACTAGTTTCAGCAACTAGACTAGACAGGCAGAGCGATACCCCCTGCAGCGCAGAGATCAGCTCCGGTGTTGCGATCGTAGAGACTGCAGCCCTCTTTCATGTCCTCGCAGCTGCGGCGTGCATTCCTGCAAGACTGCAGGGTGGTGCCCTGAAAAGTTACAGACTTGGTACAAATGGACACTCTGGGCAGGCAAACGAGGGCGCAAACCCCCATGGGGTCTTCAGTAGGCAGGCAGGTGCTGTTTGCGGATGGATTCTCCAAGTAGATGCAACCGGATTTCCCGAAGCAGCAACCACAGTTATCTTTGGAGACCTCGGCATTGCAGACCTCCACAATCGAATCAAGCTTACACTTCCTTCCTGCCATGAGCTCTATCGGAGAGGGCTGAGCTTCCTGAACATAATGAACAAGGCGGTTACCTTGATCTGTGCCCTGCTGCTCCAGCCGCGGGATGGGGTCACCGTTAACGATGTTGTAGTAACCGCATCCAGGTTGTCGGGGTGGGAGTTTTCCCTTGAGCACCTTGATGCCTGATGTTGGGAATCCTGATGAAGGCAATGGGCATACGGCCAACTTCGGACCTTGGCACTCCCGGGTACAAGCCCTTGAATCACCGCCAATGCAAGTGACTTGTCCTGAACCAGGTTGCAGATAGACACAACCTTTCTTCAGACTACAGCAGTTGCTGCAATCGGTATAGGTGAGGTCACCATTGCAAACCTCGACGACACCACCTTGAGCAGCTGCAAGAACAGGAGTCCGAGTTAGAATCGAACATACAAGTGGAGATCTCTCTCACAGGATAACGAGGCCAACAGAAGAAGAACGAGCACGGGGAGATTGCCGCTTCCAGCCATACTTCTCTATTGCAGATCTGATGGGCTTTTGAAGTCCAGCATTGGTGCTTTAGAAATGTTCAAAACGTGTGTCCTTGACACAATGGATATCTTAATGCAGTAAGATAAGCCCTCTCACCACGGATGTGACGGGCGAGCTGAATGTCCTTTGGCAATGCCAAAGGACATCTAATGCCAAATTGGCATTAGATAGTGGCTTGCTTTGCGAAGATTCACCGGTAAAATGCGGGAACAATGCCCAGTCTCAGCACAAAAACAAATATCAGCTCCAGTGTTGCAAACGTAGAGATTGCAGCCCTTGATAGAATGAGCGGACCGAAGCTGGAGAGCCTAGGCCTGAAAAACGATCAGGCACGGTTGCAAGGGTGCAGGGTAACAAGTTGCATACGGTGGCAATTTATTTTGGAAAAATGCTCGTCTCGACCATTTTGATTTTTTATATTCATTTTCTGATATTGTCTGTATTGAAAACATATATGCCACTAGCAACCCTTGTACCAGGGGTGCTACCCCGATCGATTTTTTGCTCTTAGGTAGGGAAAGCTGGATTACTCCTGTGTTGAGAGCTCATAAAATAGAGTAAATGGCAGCATCTGTTAGAACTAAGCTGAACATGCACACAACCAAGGCAGGTAGCTCACTGGTAGAGCACCTGGCACCGGTGTAGAAGGTCCTGCCTGTCCAACCATTTTCCAACAGCATCCATCCCTCCAGCTGGCTGAAAGTTTGGATCCCAGGACCATTTTGCACTAACAATGCAAACTTTAATTGAACCAGGCCATGGGGAAGAGTCAACCATTGAACCCAATCATGATCAATAACAAGGACTCGACGCAAAGAGTTTCTTCAATTCTCATATTGGTGTTGGTACAGTGGTTCACATTGAGTTGGTAGCTTCCCAGACAACTTGTTTGGTTGCTGCTAAAGTTCCTTGATGGAACACTGCCTTCAAACCTGTTGTTGGTCGCATTGGAGCTGAAATTTTTGGAAGGCTCACCCGAGAAGATGGCCTCCCAGTTTGTTGGAGTTTAACAGAAGTATGCTCGGAAAGCTGAGAGGAATGCTGCCTTGTAGGTGACTAATATCTGCCGAATCTCAGGAGAGCTGAACAAGCTAGAAGCAGTTAGAGAGTTCCTAATCCCTGCAAGCTGGAATAGTTGGTTTATGAATATCTATCAAATCCATCAAATCCAATGCACCTTCACTGAAAATGTCAACACAGTTCTGAGGTTTCAAGTCTATAGAGCCTGACTGGCTGGACCTGCCGTCTTCCCGCCCCTCTTTAAAACTCCTT
>NW_003314527.1:8736-15533 GCF_000143415.4 Selaginella moellendorffii | reverse complement strand
CCAACCAGACGTAAAAGCTGATTTGCTCGACAATAGCCTAGTTTGCCAAGTTGTGATCCACACGGCATGCCCCTGTCCAGAGGCGAATTTCCGAATCATTAATCCGCAGACCGAGCTGATCGAGCCTTCAGTGAAAGGCACACTCAACGTCCTGAAAGCCAGCTCTCCAGGAACGAAATTGGCAGCGCGTGGTTTGAGTGTCATGTGCAATTCCCGGATCTTCCTCAAGCCTTTCGAGCATCTTGCCGAAGGCATTCTTGATGGTGGCGAGCCATTCCGCAAAGCCCACGGCAAAACCGCATACGAGCTTGTGGCTGAGGAGCCGGAATTCAACAACAGCTTCAACCTCTGCATGGCCGATCATTCCAAGAGGTCCAGTGCTGTGCTGCTGGATTGCTACAAGGGATTTGCAAGCATCAAAACTCTGGTCGATGTTGGTGGCGGCAATGGAGCATTGCTGTGTGACATTCGAACTCGCTATCCGCATATCAAAGGCATAAATTTCGATCAGCCCCATGTTGTTTCTCAGGGAATTGCATCTGAAGGTATCCTCTCACAGATTTTTCATGCTCGATCATTCAAGCACTCTTTGTTTACTTCTTCCAGGAGTGGAGCATGCTGGTGGCGACATGTTCGGATCAATTCCCCAAGGAGATTCAATCATGTTGAAGGTAAAGGATCCAGAGTCAAATTCTCCTTGCCAATCTGGTGTTTCATTCCTTTCTAGTGGATTCTCCACAACTGGAACGACGAACAGTGCCTGAAGATCCTGCAAAACTGCTACAAATCCCTTCCTGCTCAGGGAGGGAAAGTCATTGTCGTGGAAGTTTTACTACCTTCTGAAGCTTATCAAGCTGCCAGTGAGTTTGAGTTGCGAATCGGACTGCTCCTAGATCTTGTCATGATGGTTAATTTCAACGGCAAGGAGCGGACCTTTGAAGAGTATCAGGCGCTCGCCGAACAAGCTGGTTTCAACAAAGTGCATCTTGTCAACGTCTCCAATGGACTAGCAATCCTGGAGTTTCACAAGTAGCAAAACAGGTCACTTTTGGCTGTCAACGTAACACAATGAAATTGTTTTTAAATTTTGATGTTGAATCATTCATTCATTTATATATGCCCACCATGAAACATGAAATCAAAAGATTTAGAAATGCCATTTTGAAGAAGATTGCCAATGTAGTCCATGTCTTCCCAAATCCATATAGAAGACAAGAGGACTGTACAGTCACTCTGCTTAACAATTTATGTGCTAGTCAGTACTGGAAAGTAGCATTCATTCATATTCTGTTTACATGGCCTTATGGCAACCCCCAAGAAGCCCAAGGGATTTAAATAAGCTGCATAAATGATTGTCTCCATAGTGGATGTTTTTTGTTGTCTCCACCTTTAATGTGCCTAGAGTCACCCACTTAGTCTCTTGTGCTTTCAGCCTGTGACTCACTGTTGCCCTTTGGGTAATGGTTCATGTAGTGGTCACAAGTGTATACATCATGTCTATTAGAAGGGCTTGGGCTTCTATCTCCAATAAAATTCACACAATTGCATTACCCATTTTGTATTGCCAAGGATAAAATGAAGGTTAGAGCTCTAAGGGATGATTGGTTTTGGACTCAATCTTAAAGTTGTTCTAAGACTCATTATTAGACTTGGTTTCATTTAATCCAAACTTTATACCGTTTTGATTGTGATTTCAAAATCCTAATAAGTTCCATGTTGTTCTAGTCGGTGGGGTACACTTCTCCTCGCGTTAGGCCACTAGTATGTCAAAATCGTGCCAGACACCATCTGACACCGTTTTGCATGTAAGTGTTAGATACAAGGAGTTGGTGCTTGTAAGATTAAGAGTGTATGGGACCCTCATTTCATAACGCAGCAGACTTGGAGTTTAGCTCCAAATTCAAGTGCATTACGTTTGGTATCAAAGCAATTATTTTAGCGATTCCTGTCGAACTTTTGTTAGAATTTTTGACTCAAGTTGCATATGCAAAGACTTTTTTAGTAGATTTGAAGTGACATGTGTAGGATTAATTGGATTACACCATTCGGTAAAAATGTTATATGCATGTTCAGTTATTGATAGAGGCATGCATCCAATTAGCAAGATGGTGAAAAGGAACCGTACTGATGACGTTGAAACTTCTAGACAAGGGAATTGAGAGGCGGAAACTCCTACTAGAGATGTTGTGGAAGAGGCTAAGGTTGAGTCTGAAGCGGAAGAGCCTCACTGCAACATATGACTCAAGATATTGAGATTGAAAATTTGTGAGAGAAAGTTCACAAATTGAAGAAGGAGAACAACAAAAGGAAGAACGATGCTGAGGCAGCTAAACCAACTAAACCTAAGCAACCAGACTCTTCTTCAAATTCTGAGGATGATGAAGTTTTGCAATTGCCCCCAGTTGCACAAGTTTCAAAGTTCAAGCCTCTAAAACCACCCAATTTCAGAGGCATACGGGACTATTAAGTTTTGGAAGACTGGGTCTATGATATGGAAAATTATTTCATATTGGCAGACGTAGATGATTGTATGAAAATTGCATGTGAACAGTCTTTTCTCACTAATCATGCCAAAACTTGGTGGCCAAGTATGTGCTGAAAGAGGGTAGACTAGAAGTTGAATTAAGATGCAGTCTCGTATCTATAAAGAATACTTGTCAGATGATCTTGGTTTGAGACTTTGCGCAGAGCTGTGGCAGTTAAAGTAGCATGGAGACCTTATGCATTATGTTAATGTGCTTGCTCAGAAATGCATTTGTAAGCGACTAAATTTTCTATTCTACTTTAATCACTTAACCACACTTTCAACCACTTGGAGGAATTTCACTCACAACCTCCATAAGTCCTATTTCGGACTTGGGGCTTCCTAGCCCCAAGAATGGCAGACAAAAGTTATTTTTGTGCATAGTTTTTAGTTTCTCAACTTTTGCATTTGGTCCAAGTGCTCCACGTGTCCAATCCCATGACCGACACCCCAACATACCACCGACATATCAGCCCGTTATGCTAAGGCCATGCCCATTCACCTTGGTGACACCGGTGGTCCAACACCACTTGCATCACAGTCTTGTCTCTCAAAGATTGGGCCATCCGTCCATGAGTGATCATCTCAGATCCACTCTTTAGCATCCTTAGGATGCCTGTAGACATAGGGAACATCTTTCCCTAATATCCCTTTTCCAATCCGCACCAAGTCCTTTTCTATCCATGGCCATGTTCACCAACATTGCCACTGATCAAGGCCCACCAGCCTGACCAGTAAGTCCCACTGTCCTTTGGGACTTCCTCACCATGTGACCATGGGACTCAATCTCGGTCTTGGTTTCTTGGACTCCATTTCGGACTCCATCTCAGATCCATCTCAAACTCTATCTCGGACTCTATCTTGGACTCCATCTCGGGTCCATCTTAGTCTCCATCTTGGACTCCATCTCGGGCTCCATCTTGGGTCCATCTCGGACTCCATCTTGGGTCCATCTTGGACTCCATCTCAGGTCCATCTCGGACTCCATCTTGGGTCCATCTCAGATCCTTCTACATATCATGTGTTGGTCCTTTTGTGTCTTTTTCTTAGAGACTCATTTATTGCTCACTTCGTGCTTGTTCTTCGAGCCCTTCATTGGGAGTTCCACTCCCGCTCTCGACTTTTCGAGTCAGAGCTTTTAGTCCATATGTGTTACACTCATTTGGTTTCCGCCTCAGCCACTACCACATTACACCCTTTCAACTCCTCTTTGGGGCCTAAGGATTTTATGTCTCACAACATTATGATTGCAAATATGAGTGACGAAGATGCTCAAAGTTATTTCCTAAAAAGTTTGAGTTCACTTTTTCGCAATGGGATTTTGAAGTTTAATCTGAAGACGTACCAAAAGTGTAAAGAGGTAGCACAATAAATTGCCTTCAGTCACTTGCTCATGGAATAGTATCAGCAGCCATATGCTGGTATCTCGGACAAAAATAAATAAAAATATCCAGGAATAAATAAGGTGAGAAATAGAGGGTGGAAAGAAAATTCTACCCTAGAGGCTCACAAGCAATAGTTAACAAAGGTGGTGGTTGGTGACCACTAGTAACTTTTTCTAGTCTTAAACCCTCTGTTCCTTTTTCTAATGGGTACAAGTAGCAACAACTTATGAAACCTACTCCTAGTGGAATGGATAGTGTGGGTCATTATTTCTATTGTGGAGAGACAGAACATAGGTTATTGGAATGTCCCAACAATCATAAAATAAAGTCTTGTGTTAATGTTATGAGGGAAGACAATGGTGGTGAAGCTAAAAGGATTGATGAGTTGGCCAATGTAGATTATGAATAAGAGGAGTTGAGTTACTTTCATTACTTTCCTCAAGTTTTTCTCACAGTCAATGCAAGCATTGACCTATTAATGTATTTGGTAGGCTTTGTCTGCAAACACTGAATCTAAGTGATGATTGACACAAGAGCTATGCACAATGTGATATCCAAAAACTTAATAAAGTTGTTAGGATTGAAAGCTGAGTAGATGTTGCCTATACACTTCTGGTTTGTGAAAGGTGAGCAAGTAGGTAAAAGGTTTGTGAGTGATATTCTAATAAAGATATCCAAGTGGAAAGAGAGATTAGACTTGGTAGTGTTAAAGATACCAGATTTTTATATGGTGTTTAGTATAGATTTTTTCGACAAATATATCAAAGGGATTTATGGTGTTGGACAAAGTCATATCACGTTGAGGTCAAAAGAAAGTTTTGATGTGTCCTTTCAATTGTAAAAGCACTCCTCAAAGGATTAGGATGCTAAGTTCTTGACTACAAAAGCCACTCAAAAAACAACTAAGAAGGGATGTTAGACCTTTTGGGTTCAAGTGATAGAAGTTGATGGTGATAGTGACTCGGTTCGAATTAGTGATAGGGTTGATCCTATACCAAAGGAAATATTAGAGTTGTTAGCATTGAATTAGGATATCTTTTTGAAGGATTTGTTGCCAAAGTTACCTTCTAGTCGTGAGGTTGATCATTGGATTGAAATTATTTCGAGTTCTAAACCACCTAAGAAGTCTCTATATCATTTGAACATCAAAAAGATGGCTAAACTCAAGAAGCAACTCACGGAACTTCTTGACAAAAGTCATATTTGACTAAACAAGTCACTTTATGGAGCATTGGTCCTTTTTTTATGAAAAAGGATAATACCATGAGGATGTGTATTGATTATTGAGCTTTTAACAAGATCACAATTAGAAACAATTATCCTTTGCCTCACATTGATAGCTTGTTTGACCAACTCTTAAAGACTAAGTATTTTAAACGGCTTGATTTGCAGTCCGGGTATTATTAAATACGGATGGCAGATTAGGATGTGGAAAAGACAACCTTTAAAACTCGGTATAAAACTCTTATTACTTTACTCATCGGTTTTATATTGAGAGTTAGTTAACCTTGAAACTTAGATCCCACTTTATTGCTTTTGGCACATATATTGAAGAGTTAGGTCTCACACCTTGGTTATCTTATGATAATTTATTATAAAGTATAAAGTCAAAACCACATATGCTGCATTTACTATTATAGGAATAGTCTCAACAGATACTATCTAATACGGGGAGGGGATTTTGAGTGCATATTGGATCTTTATTTTGTAGTGCAATAGGATTGTACTTCAACTCCAAATTCATATGTGCTATAGGAATCTACTTCTCATTTTTATGTTTTTGAGTTGATTATAAATTTCCATTAGCAATATCTATGCAAACTAAGTCTTACACCACTTAAGTTACCTATTAGTGCATAGTATTAAAAGGGGGATGATGTCATATATTTGTCATCAGTGTGTTTTTAATTTAAACATTTATTGATAGGATTTGAACTCATGAATATGCATAAGCATATTGATTCTAAAAGCTAGGTTTTTGGATTGATGTGAACACAAGAAACAGCCTTTGGGATGTTCTCACAGGTTAGCAATTCGTTGATAACGTTTGTTTTGTTGGCTCACATTGTTTTTCTTTCTCTCAGGTGTCTACTTGTACAAACTGTGGTGGCGAGGGTGAAGTGATTTCCGATCGCTGCAGAAAATGTGGAGGCAAAGGAGGTATTCGACCAAAAAAAACGATCAAACTAAGTGTTCCATGTGGAGTTGACAGCGGGAGCACTCTCCGTGTTGCTAGTGGAGGAGATGCTGGAGAAAGAGGGTGAGCTTAAATCTTGTGCTTGTTCTATATATTGACTGTACCCTCTCTTAGTGGTCCATCCGGGGATCTCTACGTCAATCTTAAAATCAGAGACATGCTTGGAATTCGAAGAGACGGCATCAATCTTTACTCCGAGATCTCTGTGAGATGTCCTTATTAGAAGTTTTTAGTTTTAGAAAAATAACGTGTTAACAATATATAAGGCATAGCTTCATCGAATCTTAGGCATTGAGGAGACATGGTTGTTGGAAATTTTTTGTGGATGTTGCTCTCAGCCAATGGGAGAGCCTCACAGCTTGGGTCTTCAGTTAGACAAGAATTTAACATATGTCCAGTTGAGTTTAAAGGTGAACTTTGTGGGCCGCTAGATAGCGCCATCTGATGGGGGTGGGTTATAGATGAGAGGATAGTTGAAGCTGCTGGTGAGCTATTGGAAGACTTGAAGGATTGATACATCGAGACGCCTCTTGTGGCTATAAAGGTTTCCCATTGTGTCATATTCAACACGTTCAACCACAGGAAGGTGAATGAAGATTGGGTTCAACAGTTTATGCAGTCCGTGCTCAAGAATCCACAAGTCCCGGACATTGGTGTTGTAATACCATATAAAAAAAAGGGGGGGGGGGGG
>NW_003314527.1:7531-8636 GCF_000143415.4 Selaginella moellendorffii | reverse complement strand
GGGGCAATGCAATCCACATTACTCACTCGTTTCAAAGATGAGTACTTGGGGCACTCCAACGTGAAGTTTCTCATAGTCTCCAGGCAACACTTACGCCTCCCAACATGCCATAGAGTATCAAGGACAAGTTTTAGTTCCACATCGACTTCTTTTGAGAAGGTCATCACAATATTGTCTACAGCAAACGCCAACAAAAAGGAGTGGTTCAAGTCTTACATCTGGGAGATGCTTGAACACACTTGTTTCCATTGGAAGAAGTTGGATTGTCCAAGGAAGCTTGGCACTGGAAAAGCAAAGAAGGGGATTTCTTTTCAGGTTAGTCCAATCATGATAACAGGAGATCTCTTGTACTAAATTCCTTTTTACTGCAGGACTTTGAGGAAATTGCAAAGAAAACTTGAAAAAAGATTGCAATCTGGTGTACCACCCTTGGTTCAATGTCATCAAGGATTATGAGAGTGGAAACCTCTTCAACATACTTGGGAAGCAAGATGGGAAAACCACGATCTTCTCTTCAGTTAAGTGGCATGTTTATCTTTGTTTTGAGTTTGACTTGCCATATGGAGTATTTATAAAATAATGTCAAATGCCACTTTTGGCCATATTGTTTTTGGTGTTTAACTCTAATATTGATCCTCTGTTATTCTGTACTCTTATTACTTCGCTCATTGGTTGTATGTTGAGAGTTAGTTAACCTTGAAACTCGGATCTCACTTTATTACTTTTGGCACATATATTGAAGAGTTAGGCTTTGCACCTTGGTTATCTTATGATAATTATGATGATTTATTATAAAGTATAAAGTCAAAACCACATGTGGTGCATTTAGTAATATAGGGAATAATCTTAGCAAATACTATCTAATGGAGGGAGGGGATTTTGAGTGTATATTTAATCTTTATTTCGTAATGCAATAGGATTGTACTTTGACTCCAAATTCATATGTGCTAAAGGAGTCTAATTCTCACTTTTATTTTTTTGAGTTGATTATAAATTTTTATTAGCAATATCTATGCAAACTAAGTCTTACACCACTTAAATTGCTTATTAGTGCTTAGTATGAAGTGCGTTTTTAATTTAAACATTTGTTGATGGGATTTGAACT
>NW_003314527.1:0-7431 GCF_000143415.4 Selaginella moellendorffii | reverse complement strand
GATCCATTTAGCACAAATCTATTTTTTTCTTTAATATTTTATTGGTAGTTTATTTTTTTCCCTTCTTTCAATGACATGCTCCTGACACTAATAACTTATATAATATTTGAAAATAACAACAACTTTTGTTTCAATGAAAACATGTGAGATAAATATTATCTATATTTTCTTAAGCATAAAAACTTGTTATAATACAAGTCATTTAAATTGCAATAATAATCTTATACAAATAAACATACTAGTCATCGCATAGAAATGCTTTGTTTGCTTAAGTTAATAGTTGTGTTATTCTATTTATTATCCAATTGATCAAATGGAAGTTTATAATTAATTAACATATTTATAATTTATAACACAAGATTAATCTTATTATATATCAACTATTAGAAGGTAGAATAAACTAGAATATACTTAAAAGTGTTTATGAAAGTTTATAAATTATAAAGTTATTTATATATTATAAATACAGAATTAATCTAAATAAATAACAACCATTAGTTGATAAAATATCCCAAAATATCAAAGTATATTCTAAATTTATTCATTACAATCTAAGTCTTTTAACATTTAAATGTATGCTGGAGCTGGGAAGGATTATTATTGGATTCTTGGATAGCAGCATCTGGCAATCCAAAAGCTCTGGAGATCATAGTATGAGCAGAATCCCCAGCAGATGGATGTGAGGCAAGCACTTCAACTCTTCCAATTGCAACAGGCAAGTCCCGAGTAGTATATTGTTCAAAGCGCTGACTTTTGATCCTACAAAAAGCTTGCTTCTAATTGGCTACCTGCAATCTGGGACGGTGTGTTCGATTCGATGCCCTGCCAAAGCCTGGTCTTATTCACCACAAGGCTTCTGGCATTTGCGGAGAAGGGGACTGAATCCCTGTTCTTTGCGATTGCTTCGAAGAAGGATGTAGTCTCCTAGACTGTGTGGCAAAACGTATCCGCTGGGAATATCAAGCTATATCTGCTGAGTCTGATGCCGCAGTGGGATGAAATCGCCCGGACGATCAGGCTACGGGCATCTGGATCGAGCAGGGTTTACGGCGGCTTCGCAAGTTCTCAATTTCTGGCCGAGCATGTTCGGCTTGCGAGATCAGTATCCCTTGACTATCAAGGGTGTGGAGCACCATCACCAGGAGGAGACAAGAGCAAGGAGCTTCTGCAGGCAATTCCGGTGTACAAGAAGATCCCACATCGTCGACTGCATCGACAATGGGTGGCCGGACGTTCACAAGCTGCTGCCTTATGATCCTTACGAGAAGGCTGGACAGATTTCAGTGACAGGTAGGTGAGACGAATGAGTTGGGGAAGTTTCTTGTTTTGCCGAGGATCTGTTCAACGCTGGTTTCTCTCGCGGGCTGCTATCTGTGCCACTATGGATTCAGCTGGCTACATTCTCCTGGCCAACATGTACATGGAAGGGTAGGTCAGATCGATGTTGTTGCCCCTCCGTCCGTGGAACACGATTCTCAGAGCAAATGCCGAGTGTTATTTTCTGGACATGAATAAAGGTTTTTATATCTAAACAGATTTATTTTAAAATCTTTTTGTCTTAGAAGTTCCGCCTTGGCTTGAGTATGACAGGCATGCCATGCTTTGGGATCAGGGGTCCTGTAATGACTGGGTGGTGCCGGTAATTTGGAGACAATTTAACCTCGAATCTCTGAAGGATGTTAGCAATGATTATTTTGCACTGCATCTCAGAGAAGGCCCTTCCAATGCAGGTTCGAACTCCATAGGCAAATGGCATGAACGCCATGGGATGCTTGGCTGCAGTTGCAGTACCATTCTTGAAGCGGGATGGGTTGAATTCATTTACATCATCTCCCCACAGATCTCGGTCATGATGCAGCGCAACGACATTAACGCTCACCCCCAGTCCTTTGGGAATGAACACGTCCCCCAGCATAGTGTCTTTAATGCACACCCTGGCGATGAGCGGCATTGTGGGATACAGCCTCAATGTCTCTCGCAGAATCATCTCAATCTGCACAAACAAGAACCATACAGCAAGCTCAGTTATGTGGATCAAAGGACAAATCTGATTAACTGGTTACCGTGGTTAGCTTGCTGACATCTTTGGGACTAACAACTTCTCCATCCAGAACTTGGTCAACTTCTTGTCTTGCCTTCTCTTGCCAATCGGGATAGAGAGCCAGCATCAACATTGTGAATGAGAGAAGTGGGGCCAAGCTGATAAACCCTGTAGCATAGAGTGTTTTCAACTCGGCGACAATCACGTCTTCTCTAACATCTGGATTATCCAAGAGCATCCCAATAAAATCAACGTTATTGCCTGTCGTCTTCTTTCTTCTCTCTCTCACTTGCTTACGAACAAGGTCATTAAACTGTTTCCGTACTTTCCACCGTTCAACGTTTATACCGAAGGGGATCAGCCTGCACCACAATATCTTCCGTAAGTCAGTACAGTTCATATGCTTTTTCCTTAAGCCACCTGTACCTGGCAAATGGTAACCAGCTCCAGGTCTCTTGACCATCTTGCAGGTTGAGCAATGTGATGCTATATTTGAGAATGTTCTGAAAGTCACTGTTTTCCAACCCCAGTGTTGTCCTCGCTACAACATCCACATTCAAGTTCATGAACTCAACTTGAACATCCAGCTCCCTCTCCACGTCTCCACTGTCCTTCACAAAGGCTTCCACAAAGTCAACGTAACACAATGAAATTGTTTTTAAATTTTGATGTTGAATCATTCATTCATTTATATATGCCCACCATGAAACATGAAATCAAAAGATTTAGAAATGCCATTTTGAAGAAGATTGCCAATGTAGTCCATGTCTTCCCAAATCCATATAGAAGACAAGAGGACTGTATAGTCATGATTATCATGTTCAAGCACCATTAAATTTATGCTGTGTTTAATCTCATCCTAGTGGGAGAATGTACTTTAGTATGGTTTTGCTCTGCTTAACAATTTATGTGCTAGTCAGTACTGGAAAGTAGCATTCATTCATATTCTGTTTACATGGCCTTATGGCAACCCCCAAGAAGCCCAAGGGATTTAAATAAGCTGCATAAATGATTGTCTCCATAGTGGATGTTTTTTGTTGTCTCCACCTTTAATGTGCCTAGAGTCACCCACTTAGTCTCTTGTGCTTTCAGCCTGTGACTCACTGTTGCCCTTTGGGTAATGGTTCATGTAGTGGTCACAAGTGTATACATCATGTCTATTAGAAGGGCTTGGGCTTCTATCTCCAATAAAATTCACACAATTGCATTACCCATTTTGTATTGCCAAGGATAAAATGAAGGTTAGAGCTCTAAGGGATGATTGGTTTTGGACTCAATCTTAAAGTTGTTCTAAGACTCATTATTAGACTTGGTTTCATTTAATCCAAACTTTATACCGTTTTGATTGTGATTTCAAAATCCTAATAAGTTCCATGTTGTTCTAGTCGGTGGGGTACCCTTTTCCTCGCGTTAGGCCACTAGTATGTCAAAATCATGCCAGACACCATCTGACACCGTTTTGCATGTAAGTGTTAGATACAAGGAGTTGGTGCTTGTAAGATTAAGAGTGTATGGGACCCTCATTTCATAACGCAGCAGACTTGGAGTTTAGCTCCAAATTCATGTGCATTACGTTTGGTATCAAAGCAATTATTTTAGCGATTCCTGTCGAACTTTTGTTAGAATTTTTGACTCAAGTTGCATATGCAAAGACTTTTTTAGTAGATTTGAAGCGACATGTGTAGGATTAATTGGATTACACCATTCGGTAAAAATGTTGTATGCATGTTCAGTTATTGATAGAGGCATGCATCCAACTAGCAAGATGGTGAAAAGGAACCGTACTAATGACGTTGAAACTTCTAGACAAGGGAATTGAGAGGCGGAAACTCCTGCTAGAGATGTTGTGGAAGAAGCTAAGGTTGAGTCTGAAGCGGAAGAGCCTCACTGCAACATATGACTCAAGATATTGAGATTGAAAATTTGTGAAAGAAAGTTCACAAATTGAAGAAGGAGAACAACAAAAGGAAGAACGATGCTGAGGCAGCTAAACCAACTAAACCTAAGCAACCGGACTCTTCTTCAAATTCTGAGGATGATGAAGTTTTGCAATTGCCCCCAGTTGCACAAGTTTTAAAGTTCAAGCCTCTAAAACCACCCAATTTCAGAGGCATACGGGACTATTAAGTTTTGGAAGACTGGGTCTATGATATGGAAAATTATTTCATATTGGCAGACGTAGATGATTGTATGAAAATTGCATGTGAACAGTCTTTTCTCACTAATCATGCCAAAACTTGGTGGCCAAGTATGTGCTGAAAGAGGGTAGACTAAAAGTTGAATTAAGATGCAGTCTCATATCTATAAAGAATACTTGTCGGATGATCTTGGTTTGAGACTTTGCGCAGAGCTGTGGCAGTTAAAGTAGCATGGAGACCTTATGCATTATGTTAATGTGCTTGCTCAGAAATGCATTTGTAAGCGAATAAATTTTCTATTCTACTTTAATCACTTAACCACACTTTCAACCACTTGGAGGAATTTCACTCACAACCTCCATAAGTCCTATTTCGGACTTGGGGCTTCCTAGCCCCAAGAATGGCAGACAAAAGTTATTTTTGTGCATAGTTTTTAGTTTCTCAACTTTTGCATTTGGTCCAAGTGCTCCACGTGTCCAATCCCATGACCGACACCCCAACATACCACCGACATATCAGCCCGTTATGCTAAGGCCATGCCCATTCACCTTGGTCACACCGGTGGTCCAACACCACTTGCATCACAGTCTTGTCTCTCAAAGATTGGGCCATCTGTCCATGAGTGATCATCTCAGATCCACTCTTTAGCATCCTTAGGATGCCTGTAGACATAAGGAACATCTTTCCCTAATATCCCTTTTCCAATCCGCACCAAGTCCTTTTTTATCCATGGCCATGTTCACCAACATTGCCACTGGTCAAGGCCCACCGGCCTGACCAGTAAGTCCCACTGTCCTTTGGGACTTCCTCACCATGTGACCATGGAACTCAATCTCGGTCTTGGTTTCTTGGACTCCATTTCGGACTCCATCTCAGATCCATCTCAAACTCTATCTCGGACTCTATCTTGGACTCCATCTCGGGTCCATCTTAGTCTCCATCTCGGACTCCATCTCGGGCTCCATCTTGGGTCCATCTTGAACTCCATCTTGGGTCCATCTCAGATCCTTCTACATATCATGTGTTGGTCCTTTTGTGTTTTTTTCTTAGAGACTCATTTATTGCTCACTTCGTGCTTGTTCTTCGAGCCCTTCATTGGGAGTTCCACTCCCGCTCTCGACTTTTCGAGTCAGAGCTTTTAGTCCATATGTGTTACACTCATTTGGTTTCCGCCTCAGCCACTACCACATTACACCCTTTCAACTCCTCTTTGGGGCCTAAGGATTTTATGTCTCACAACATTATGATTGCAAATATGAGTGACGAAGATGCTCAAAGTTATTTCCTAAAAAGTTTGAGTTCACTTTTTCGCAATGGGATTTTGAAGTTTAATCTGAAGACGTACCAAAAGTGTAAAGAGGTAGCACAATAAATTGCCTTCAGTCACTTGCTCATGGAATAGTATCAGCAGCCATATGCTGGTATCTCGGACAAAAATAAATAAAAATATCCAGGAATAAATAAGGTGAGAAATAGAGGGTGGAAAGAAAATTCTACCCTAGAGGCTCACAAGCAATAGTTAACAAAGGTGGTGGTTGGCGACCACTAGTAACTTTTTCTAGTCTTAAACCCTCTGTTCCTTTTTCTAATGGGTACAAGTAGCAACAACTTATGAAACCTACTCCTAGTGGAATGGATAGTGTGGGTCATTATTTCTATTGTGGAGAGACAGAACATAGGTTATTGGAATGTCCCAACAATCATAAAATAAAGTCTTGTGTTAATGTTATGAGGGAAGACAATGGTGGTGAAGCTAAAAGGATTGATGAGTTGGCCAATGTAGATTATGAATAAGAGGAGTTGAGTTACTTTCATTACTTTCCTCAAGTTTTTCTCACAGTCAATGCAAGCATTGACCTATTAATGTATTTGGTAGGCTTTGTCTGCAAACACTGAATCTAAGTGATGATTGACACAGGAGCTATGCACAATGTGATATCCAAAAACTTAATAAAGTTGTTAGGATTGAAAGCTGAGTAAATGTTGCCTATACACTTCTGGTTTGTGAAAGGTGAGCAAGTAGGTAAAAGGTTTGTGAGGGATATTCTAATAAAGATATCCAAGTGGAAAGAGAGATTAGACTTGGTAGTGTTAAAGATACCAGATTTTCATATGGTGTTTAGTATAGATTTTTTCGACAAATATATCAAAGGGATTTATGGTGTTGGACAAAGTCATATCACATTGAGGTCAAAAGAAAGTTTTGATGTGTCCTTTCAATTGTAAAAGCACTCCTCAAAGGATTAGGATGCTAAGTTCCTGACTACAAAAGCCACTCAAAAAACAACTAAGAAGGGATGTTAGACCTTTTGGGTTCAAGTGATAGAAGCTGAGGGTGATAGTGACTCGGTTCGAATTAGTGATAGGGTTGATCCTATACCAAATGAAATATTAAAGTTGTTAGCATTGAATTGGGATATCTTTTTGAAGGATTTGTTGCCAAGATTACCTTCTAGTCGTGAGGTTGATCATTGGATTGAAATTATTTCGAGTTCTAAACCACCTAAGAAGTCTCTATATCATTTGAACATCAAAAAGATGGCTAAACTCAAGAAACAACTCACAGAACTTCTTGACAAAAGTCATATTTGACTAAGCAAGTCATTTTATGGAGCATTGATCCTTTTTTTATGAAAAAGGATAATACTATGAGGATGTGTATTGATTATTGAGCTTTTAACAAGATCACAATTAGAAACAATTATCCTTTGTCTCACATTGATAACTTGTTTGACCAACTCTTAAAGACTAAGTATTTTAAGTAGCTTTATTTGCAGTCTAGGTATTATTAAATATGGATGGCAGATCAAGATGTGGAAAAGACAGCCTTTAAAACTCGATATAAAACTCTTATTACTTTACTCATCAGTTGTATATTGAGAGTTAGTTAACCTTGAAACTTAGATCCCACTTTATTGCTTTTGGCACATATATTGAAGAGTTAGGTCTCACACCTTGGTTATCTTATGATAATTTATTATAAAGTATAAAGTCAAAACCACATATGCTACATTTACTATTATAGGAATAGTCTCAACAGATACTATCTAATACGGGGAGGGGATTTTGAGTGCATATTGGATCTTTATTTTGTAGTGCAATAGGATTGTACTTCAACTCTAAATTCATATGTGCTATAGGAATCTACTTCTCATTTTTATGTTTTTGAGTTGATTATAATTTCCATTAGCAATATCTATGCAAACTAAGTCTTACACCACTTAAGTTACCTGTTAGTGCATAGTATTAAAA
>NW_003314526.1:15419-16278 GCF_000143415.4 Selaginella moellendorffii | reverse complement strand
CGTTCTTTTTATTTCACAGGTGGAGTTGCTAAACTCCCAGTGGATTGAAGATCGTTCATTTGGTCGGGTCGGTTCAAATTTACATGCTATGTGATGGTAATGCCTCTGGAGCAAACTATGTAAGATCTTATTTTCCTGAGCTGGATTTGTTTTTCCATTTTCTAATCAAGTTACGGGGACAAACTGATCAGGAATCCTTGCAAACGTACAAGAAGATCCACGATGTTAGAGACAAGTCTACAGATTGCAAATACTCGGCCTACATGGTAAAGTTCACGAGTTTTTCGGGGGATGCCTTGCCAAGCGGCCATGCCGCCAAGCCCTAGCGTGCTCTAGGTATCATCTTGTTGCAAGTCGGATCTCGGACCTTTCAGAGATTCAAACATTATGAACATTAAATCATCGTTTTTACAGCTAAATCAAAGAAAATGATATGAAAAAAACTATCACGAGTCTGAACTATTCTGCTGCTCGATCAACCTTGTCACTGCTCTTTAGCTGCTTCCACTTTTCTTTTTGAAGCTGCTGCCCCTACTCTGCTGGGCGAACTTAAAACTTCGATTTTTCAACCTGCTGCCCCTGCTTGGTTTAAGAAATTTTTTCGTCTTTAAGCTGCTCAATCTTTGCTGCTCGATCTTAGCTGTTTCAGCCTGCTCCCTTTCTCTCCAAGTTTTAAAATCATCTTACAGTTTTCCATTCCCACTTGCTCGATTCTTATGATCTCTGACGCTGGTTTTATCTTTCGCTGCTTCAAGTCCTGCTCCACCCTCATTTACATATTCTTCTGGCGGCCTCCTATGATCTGGACCAAGTTGGCAGTCAGACTATTTTCCAAATAGAAAAGAAACATAATCTCTCA
>NW_003314526.1:12770-15025 GCF_000143415.4 Selaginella moellendorffii | reverse complement strand
GTAGTCTCCGCATGTCAGGGGCGAACATCAGCCGTTTTTCAGTCTTTGTGAAGCCGAACCTCTGGCTCCGCCGCCACAAGCAGTTTCTTCGAGTTTGAGATCATCTTGCCATCATCATCTTCTATCATCCAAGCACCTGTAAGAGTGATCCTGGACAGCATTGAAGCTCTCGTCCCGTTTCCGTCAACTAGAGAGCTTTGTCTTTGATCCGTCTTGGCATCTCATCTTCTCCTTCACCTCGCTGTTCTCACGCCAACGTTTGATGGACTCTTCTCCACTCGGCTGGCTGACTGCTCCGATCTCGGGCACCGTCTCAGCGAGCTCCGCTTGAGAAGCCCAGATCTTGACAAAATTATCTGCTATCTCCCGATTGATCAAGATATCTCCGAAACTTTGGAGTCGAGGGAGGATATCTCCTCGAAGAGGTTGATCTTCTCTTGACTTAGAAGTGTGGAGACTGGTCTCTAGCGCTTTGGAGGCTTGCTACTGCTTCCCTGCGCTGCTCGAGCTGTCAGTACTTGGCTTGCACCTCTGTTCTGTATTTGACTCTCGAGAGCTGGTTACTTCTTGAACTTCCATTCTCGTTTCTTTGACGTGCTTAGAACCTCTGGCAGTTAGAAAATGCTTCCGCCACTTCAGGCCTTGATCGTGCTGAGAAGCTTGAGCGGAAGCATGCAAAAACACAGCTTCCTGCGAAGCCAGATGCTCCTTCTTGTCGCATGTAGCGTCCATCTGATCCGTCAAACCTCTGCTCTCACATCGGTTCTCCTCGGCTTGTCTTCTTCATCCTTCAGAGCTCCTCGCCCAAAGCTTTGCTTTGCATCTGGCACGTCTCTCTCTCCTCCAGCGCCTCGAGTCCCGTGATCCTCTCCATCAGCTGCCAGTTACTTGCTTCTCCAGCCTCGCCTTTGCGCTTCCAAACTCTGCCATCACGTGCTCTCGCCGAGAGCTCCACCTCGTGCAGCGGATTCGACTCCGTCAGCCATTATCCCCTGGGGCTTCTCCTTCAAGAACTCCTGTCCGAACACTTCCCTCATTCCACCAGATGACAGAGAACGTCTAGCGTAGTCTGTCTTATAGTCTCTGCAGCCATCCGAAACCCCAGTCACGAGCAGCTTCAGCTATATCATCTTGTAGCCATCTGACACTGGTTTACGTCGTTCCTCGCTACTATCATGGACAGCCTTACCGCAGCAGGCGCTCCTGAATCATCTCCATCCACTGGAAAGCTGATAAGATAGATCCCTCCTAGCTCCAGACACTGTAGAGTGTAGTCAAACTTGATCCATTGATCTTCTCTTGACTTAGAAGAGTGTGGAGGCTGGTCGCTGGCCTGTTTAGACGCCTGAAGTGTGATGGACTTCTCCGCCTGGAGCCCTGAGACACGGTTGTCACGCACTACTTTCACGTCTTGGACAGTTCCAAATCTTTGGAGTCGAGTCCTCGAGAAGGTCGATCTTCTCTCGACTTAACTGGTCTATAGCTTTAGTGGCCTCCTCCTGTGCTGCTCAACTTGCTTGGAGATCCAACTTCTGGATTTGACTCTTGAGAGTTGGCTTCTCCGATGCTAGAGTCCGAGCACTGGCCTCCAGTTGACCAATCCTTGCAGCCAACTTCTCGAGCTCGGAGCCAACTTCATTTCTCGTTTCTTCGACGTGCTTAGAACAGTTTGCTCGTGTTCTCTTCTCAGGTAAACCCAGGGTCTAGTCGTCTTAGAGTTCGCTCCAGCCCGGCCGATCATCTTCTCGCCATCATGGTTCCGACAAAACAAACACTCATCGTTCACTTCAGCTCTCTACAACAAACACGGAAGTTATTAGCAAACGGCCATCTGGAATCTGGAAGGTATATCAAACTTACCTGTCTCCTCTTGAATTCGGCAACAAAATCTCTCCCCGCACGATCATATAGTTCTTTTGCCTCCTTCACGAAGACCACCTCGCCGGACTGAAGCTTCTTCCACGGTTTCCTCTCACTCGGGATCCTATCCAGCATTTTCTGGAGCCTCATCATCTTCCGCGCTCGCTTGATCCTCTCTCGGTCGCTGGATTTGCCGTTGAGCTCCTCGTAAAGCTGCTCGTTGAGTCTGATCAGAATCCGGAGCGCGCTAACACTCCAAGACTTTTCCTCGTGCTTCTCCTCTTCTGTTTCCTCGCGCTTTTCCTCTTCCAAGCTGCGGATCTTCTTCTCGGTTTTTCCCCTCTGGTTTAGCCACCGGTTTGCCTTGTGGAAAGCTTCGAGATACGCGAACTCAA
>NW_003314526.1:0-12360 GCF_000143415.4 Selaginella moellendorffii | reverse complement strand
CTCCTGTTCCTGCTCTTGCTTCATCGGCTTGATCGGCTTGATCGGCTGATTCGGCTGATTCTTCTCCTCTCGTTCCAGCTGCGGCTGCTCCTTGTGACCTTGCTCCTGTTTCACCTCGCGCCTGAGTTCCTTCGTCTCATGGGCTTCTTTCTCCTGCTCCTCCTCGCTCAGCTGCTCAGCTTTCTTCTCTTGCTCCTCCTCCTTCAGCTGCTTCTCGGCTTCCTTTTCCTCCTCTTCTTCCAGCTTCATCGGCTTCATCTGATCGGCTTCTTTCTCCTCCTCGTTCACCTGCTCGGCTTTCTTCTCTTCCTTCAGCTGCTCCGCTTTCTTCTCTTGATTCTCCTCTTCGTCCTCCTTCTCTTGTTCCGGCTTGATCGGCTTGATCGGCTCCTTGTGCCCTCGCTCCTGTCGTATCGCTTCTAAGACGATTTTCACCTCGTGCCTGAGTTCCTTCAACTTCAAGGCGGCGGCGTCCATGGCTTCTCCCGAGACGGCCTCACAGACACGATCTTGGACCTTCAGCTTCGAGGCCGCCGCGTCCATGGCTTCCGGGTGGACCTTGTTGTCGCCCTTGTGCGCCTTTTTTGGTCGAAAGAGAGACCACAAACCTGTGACGCATCCACTGCGCTCCTGCTCTGTTCGCGCCATAGCTTGCCCTTTGCAAAATGCCTTTAATGCCCTAACCCTTACTAAATCTATTTCACTTTAATGCGTTCGTTTACATTTCTCGGCAGTGACTTAGGCAGCGCCCTGGCTCTTGAAACTCAGGCACGCTGGAACCAGCTCACAGGCTGCATCCCAGAAGATGTTTACACATTCTCATCTCTCAATATCTAGACTTGAGTCTGGAACAAGTCCCTGGAGCTGGTTTCTAATGCTTCCAGCTTGAGAGTGCTCATCAAACGAGCTACCAGATACCATCTGACCTCAGTAAACTTTCCAGAAGAAAACAAAGAAACGAGATGGTAGCTATAGTAAGTACAGTCTTTATGTGCTTTCTTTGTTGGTGAATGTTTAGATGCTTACCCTAGATGTGCCATTCTTAACATGCAAACTTCCTGACATGACAAAACTTCAAGAGCATTGAATTCACAAGGTAAGTGCTCTCTATCATTCTCCTTAAAGCTTATGCTTTACGTCATGCAGGAAAATGCAAGTAAATTTTGGTCATGTTTGCTGTTGAGCTGCATCTTGTTACCAAGCACACATACTTCTGCCACCAATTTGCTTTTTGAAACTGTTGTATGACATTGAATTTAGTAGACACAAAACTTTTTATTTGTTCTTTTTTAGATACAACATCCTATGAGTCCATTCTGAGTTCATCATCAAGCTCAAGTGGTTCAGAGGAAGGAGGAGAAGCTGTTTTTAGTGATGGAGAGCATGTGGAGTTCGAGGACAATATTAGGGATGATGCTATTGCTTATATGGTGGAAGAATCGTCATCAGATGGAGATCAAGATGCAGAGAAACTTATTTTCGGTCTCAAGGAGATATTTGATTTCAGCCATATCCCACTAAAGAAGCAATCTTGAATTCTGAATAAAGAAGAACAGTATTTCTCTATATTACAAACAATGCTTTATGAGGGATGCAAGTTGTCTAGCTTCCCAACTTCAACAATTTCAAATAATACACTGTTATGACCCAGCACTAAATAACAAAGACAAAGATGTTTAACCTTGCATAAACTATGTTATGCCTTCTCTTGAGGTTCCTTTAATTATTCTACATATAGTTGAGTTATCAAATAGTGATTAAAAGTCTCTTCCTTTAATCAGAATAGTCTTTTTTGTCATCTTTACTTTGCAAATTTTGCAACTTTTTAATATTCAACTTAATGCTAATAAAAGATTAACTATTCTTTTTTCTTTATTACTTATTCTTCAATTGTGAATAATCAATTTTATAATATCCAAGTTCACCACAATGATGACATAAATTGGTGATGATCATAAATTTGGAATCTAACTTGCCACAACACTTGATACAATCCTTTCTACTAAGCAAAGAGCCCTTTAGGTAAATTATATACTATAAATTTGGAAAAATAAACAAATACCAATCATCCACTTTATACTTCAGATATGGATAATAATGAGAATTGTAACATTGCTATTGTCTCATTTATATGTGGTAGAAATGTTTAACAAACTTCGCTCCAAGTAGTTATAAAGTAACGAAAAGGAACGACTTGAGAGATGATCCATAGGGGTTCAAATATAAAAAGAAAAGGCCCATGAAAAAGAGTGCACCCCCTTTTCCAATCAATTAAGGGTCTTGGGATATTTGGGGTTAAGTGTCCTTGGGTTTGAATAATATTGGGTTGGGTGGTGACCTCCCGGAAAATGCAGATTCAAAAGTTTACAGTAGTGCAAAAATGGTAATCAAATATTAATCCCAGGTCCTAGCAACTCATAGCAATTGTAAAATTAAACTCAACTCTATTGGTAATGTTAGATCATGACCATATATAATACTTTATATGGTAAAACACCCTATACCCCTATGATATACACATATTGAAGACATGAAAAATAACAATCCTAATCTCAATATTAAAAATTCTTATACATTGTGATCATCCTTTTAAAGGTCCAATCAGCTATTTCACCAAATCATTCATTTGAGGATGATAAACAGTTGTGAAAATGTGATATCCTTAGTTATCCAAGTTCACCACAATGATGACATAAATTGGTGATGATCATAAATTTGGAATCTAATTTGCCACAACACTTGATACAATCCTTTCTACTAAGCAAAGAGCCCATTAGGTAAATTATACACTGTAAAATTTGGAAAATAAACAAATACCAATCATCCACTTTTGTAGCGCACTTGGTTTTTACCTCCTATCCTATGGTGATTTACCATAGGATAACACTATGAAGCGGAACCTAAACCCTCCATGTGCCATGTGTCATATGCCATGTGTCACATGCCACGTGTCCAAAGGACAGTGGTGTGGAACCTGAGGTTCAATGCCTTGGGCCACTAAACGAAAGAACAAATTCCAAACTCCCAAGCATGGAGTTGAGTGACGGAACTGGACCACAAAGCAACTCCCAAGCATATAGCCCAAGGAGTGAAGGGACAGGAGCCTAGAGTAACTTGGAACAATCCTAGAGCAACCAGCATCCTAATGACAGGATCAGTATGCAAAACGGAGCCAAATGGAGTCTAGTGCTATTTTGGCATACCGGTGGCCTAACATAAAAACATGGGTACTTCACCAGCTAACATGGTGTGGAACTTGGGGTTAGACCTAAGCCAAATGCAAAACAAAGACAAGCATGTAAGCAAGAGTTAAACTATGCCTCAGGTTGATCGGCTATGCGCAACCTACCCACTATCCCTACTATACATTTGGAACCCCCCATAGCCTCCCTCCCCCCCCTTTGAGGAACACACGCTTTGGGCTTTCACCCCAAGCCTCCCTTAGTACCAGAAGTTAGTCTCTAGAACAAATTTGAAACTTACTAAATATGGAATGTTCTTAGATTGCAAATTTGGACACGAGACGAACATCATTGTGTTCATGAGAATCTCTACATTCCGTAAATATGCCAAATAAGTAAATTTGGACACTTTTTATAAATAGCATTTAAGACCAAAATGAGACTAACACAAAAAGTATGATAGCAAGGGTGTTTGGCAGACACGATAAGCTATCATCTAACAATATTGAGGGACCAAGCTCAATATCGCGGGGGTTCTTAATACTAGCAAGTACAAGCCAATGACATAAGTTTCTCAAACTAGGCCGAGTATGCTCAGCAAGAAACACATAGGGGTTCCTACCTTATATTTATCCAATCTAAGTCCATGGTTATTGACCAATTTCTCAACTAGCCCAAGTGGGAACTGATAACAGGTCTAGCAATACTAACCTCCTGCTATCGTGGCAGTAAGGAAATTGTGTCCATAAGGACTAGCCGACAAGTAACTTTCGATACCCAAAGTCACATTCGTGACAACTTTATACATAACATTACTATTATCTCATTTATATATGGCAGAAGTGTTTAACAAACTTTGCTCCAAGTAGTGCAAGAATGGTCATCAAATATTAATCTCAGGTCCTAATATTATCAACTTATAGCAATCGTAAAAGTAAACTCAACTTTATTAGCAATGTTAGATCATGACCATATATAATACTTTATATGGTAAAACACCCTATACCCCTATGAAATACACATATTGAAGACATAAAAAATAACAATCCTAATCTCAATATTAAAAATTCTTATACATTGTGATAATCTTTTTGAAGGTCTAATAAGCTATTTCACCAAATCATTCATTTGTGGATGATAAACACTTGTGAAAGTGTGATATATCCTTAGTTAAGATGTCAAAATATAAAATGCCTCATCCATAAATGTAGAACTATTGTCTAAGAAAATCAGCTCTAGATGAGAATGCTAAAACACCACTCAATTAAGGAGAAAGCATTTAATACCAGTCATAGATGTACTAGCATTAGCACCAACTTCCACCCACTAAGTAAAGTAGTAAAAAGCAATAATAACACACTTATTGATAGTAATTGACTATGAAAAAGGCCCTATCAAATAAAATGCCACCAATTCAATATCAAACTACAATTAACTCTAATTATCTTACAACAATAAAGATAGTATTATAAGTTTAGTACCAAACTCAACTATGCACATATCAAATAACATCATATCATATCTTTAACCAATAGAAAAATTTATATAACTTCTTAGTCATATGATGATATTTCATATGCCTAACTTGAATAGAAGAGTTATTATGGGTGTGGAGAAAACATAGAATAAGGCACCACTAGCCTTAAATATGTATCAAAATTAGTCTTCACAAAGTAAAAATGGTCATCCTCAAAGTGATATTGAAAATATAAATATCAAAATAGCAAGTATCTTGTAGATATTGAATATCAAACACAACAACTGATAGTGATATAAAATCTTTGTTTAAAAACTCTACTAATATTGAAATAATAGACTTGTCAAGAATATAAGAAGAGAGTAAAAAAAGGAGAGGTCAAGAAAGAGTATAAGCATTACCTAGAGCGATAAATAACCTCAAAATTATATAGCTGAAAGTTTTAGATCCTACTAAGTTGTAAAACTAGCTATAGTGCACCTTATCTCTCTCTCCTTAAGCCAACTAAAAAAGGGGCCATTAATTAATAAGAGAGCTTTTAGTGGCTATTTTATCTCTATTTATCCCCCAAGATTCCAAGGATCCACAGTGATAGTATATGCAAATCTCATTTCATAATCACATATGTTACACTCATCCCCCTTTCAGAGATGTCAATGTCCTCATTTACTATTGATTAATAACCCCTACTGAGTCAAGGGGAATCAACACCTCCATTTCTACACTGAATTTACTAATCCTTCCATTATATAGATTAGCTATTCCAAGAGAATCAACACCTCCATTTCCGTACTAAATTTACCAATCCTTCAATTGTGTAGATTAGTTATTCCATGTGAGGCAACTAGTCATTCACTCGTACCGTAGTCCCACGGTGAATACCTTCGTTCATGGATGCTCTACCAAAAGGAAGGACGTACGCATAGATGCCCACTAATCAATAGAATTTGAACCCATGCCATTTGCTCTGATACCGTACTATCTTTCTCCCATTAAACTAACTGGAAAAGGATGAAAGAGCCCTTAATGGTTATTTTATCCCCATTTATCCCCGAAGGTTCCAAGGATCCATGGTAACAATATATTTAAATCTCATCCCATGATCACATGCGCTAAATTAGCAAAGTTCTTCCACTTTAATAATGAAAAGACTGTAACATAATCACTTTTTAACAATGTCTAAAAACTATGCAAATACGCATAAATATTTTTGAAACTTTTGTTATCATGGAGTAGTTCACCTTCATTGGTTGCAACGTATGGCTAATATACATAATAGAATTGTATTAACCAAACACAATCATGCTCTCTTGCATCAATACACCTTTGAGATAATATCAAAAAGCATCTACAAAAGGTTGAGTGTAGTCAAAATACTCAAAAACTAGAAAAGTTATTGAGATGAATGCCTATTCACAATCCCAAATTAGATGAAAAATAATATGAACAACTTCATTAATGCTTGCAATGATAAAAAAAGACAATAACATGAAAAAGATATTGCACCTTGCCAAGAAAGTGTCGTATATTGTTCACGCACTTTGGAGTAGAGAACTTCATAACATTTACAAGTTTGTCAGAATCAATTTGTAAATTTTCATGAAAAATATAATACTCAAGATATATGCATTTTAACCGTATCAATGTCAAACTAACTTCCTATAACTGATCCCAATGTTTTACAAACACCACAAGTGTGTTCCTCCTATGGCCCCTTAAAGTGGATCAAGACATTATCAATGAAATTAATAGTCACTTTTAACATATTGTAAAGAATATCATCCAAAAAGTCTCTAAAGAATTATTCAATCTATACAGTATCATAAAAAATTCATATAAATTAAATGGATTATAGAAAGTAATATTTAGAACATCCTTCTTATATAAGCAACTAAATCACTTAACCACACCTTTGACCATTTGGAAGAGTTTCACTCACCATTTTTATAAATTTTATTCCCATCTTAAGGACTTGCTAGCCTCATGAATGATTTGTATACCACTCAGCTTTTGCACTTGGTCCAAATGCTCCATATATTCAATCCCATGATAAACACCTAAAGATACCAATGACATCATCTTATTGCACTAAGGTTATATCCATTCACCTTTATCTAATTGATAGCCTAAAACCACCTATACCACAATGTTGTCTTCCAAAATGAGTGGTCATCTTATGACCTCATCTTATGACCACATCTTAGCATCCTTAAAATGCCCAAAGACATAGAAAACACCCTTCCTTAATATCCCTTTTTCAGTCCCTATCTAGTCCCTTTCCATACATAGTTGTGCTTGCCAACACTACCACTGGGTTAGGGCCTAAAGGCCTAAAGAAGTCCCATCCTCCTCTAAAACTTCCTTGCCACATGACTATATGCTTGGTCACTACACAAGAGGATTATTCCTTTTCCTTTCCACAGTCTGAAACTTTAAGATAATATTTTGAAACACTGTAACCCAATGCGAACCTTGTGGGTACTCTCCCCACCTTCTGCCTCTAGGTGCCCTAGCCATGTGGCTAGAGCGAGGTTCCAATAAGCCATACTAGGTATCCAAGTAGGTAGTAACACCTACACTTGTATGAGACACAAATCCTTAAGCCCTAAACTCTAGACCATTTAAGCATTTTAAAGGAAATTAAAACTTTTCTACCTTTGTTCTTCTTGCATCCTCAAACAATAGCTATCTAGAGTGGAGCCAAGAGGGTGCCATGTGGTAGTGGCTGAAGTGGAAGCTAGACAAGTGTAACACATTTGGACTAAAAGCTCTAACTCAAAAAGTCGAGAGTAAGAGTGGAACTCCCATTAAAATGCTTAAGGAATAAGCATAAAGCAATTAATAAGCAAGCCTCTTGAAAAGGGAAACAAGAGGATCAACATATGACACATGGAAGTGTCATAATTGAGTTCGAGATGGACCTAAGATGGAATCCGAGGAGTCCAAGATAGAGTCCGAATTGGAGTTTGAGATGGATGTGAAATGGAGTCCGAGAAAGAGTCCGAGATGGACCCAAGATGGACCCAAGATGGAGTCTAAAATAGAGTTTGAGATGGACCCAAGATCAAGTTTAGATGGAGTCTAAGAAGGAGTCTGAGATGGAGCCCAAGATGGAGCCTAAAATAGAGCCTGAGACAGGGACCGCGACTGGGACCAAGATAGAGGCCGAGACCCAGACCGAGTCCAAGACTGTGTCCAAGACCTAGTCCAAATTTGAGTCTGAATCTAAGGTGAAAGCCCAAAGCAATCATTTCCCAAGTGAGCTTTAAAAGGATAGTAGGGGGAGGATTTCAGTAGAAATAGTTTGGCTAGTAAAGCCAGTGTGGCTAAGGAAGGTTATACCCACGTGGTGGGTGATAATATAACCATTGAGGAGTTCAAGACTAAAGTGAATATGGATGAAAGTGGGGTAACTTGGTGAAGTGTTCAAGAGCTAACTCTAGCTCCCCCAGGAGATTGAATAGTCGATGCTCCCAATCTAAGTGTGGGTGGCACTACCTACTTGAATACCTAGCATGACTCATCAAAACCTTGCTCTAGCCACATGGCTAGGGCACCCAAAGGCAAAAGGTGGAAAGAGTATCTATTAGGGCATTTTTTAGCCCCAATTATGGATCCATCCCTCACATATAAACTCACAAAGCCACAATTTCAAACTCAACTACAAGAGAAAATGGGGAGGACCCTTGATATTTCACCCTCGCATGGTTTTTATACAATCATTTGGAATATTTTGAGAATCAAAATATCCTCTCCCTCTCTCTCAAGACACCCATATCTACAACTGGGGAGTAGGAGTAGGAGTAGTAGTGGGAGTAGGAATAGAAATAGGGGTAGAAGTAGGAGTAAGAGCGGGGCAAGAGTAGGCTTAGGAGCAAGAGTAAGAGTTGCTTCTCTAGTTGCAACACGTGATATGAGGAGAAGGCAGCAATGAGTTAGTGCCACAACAAGCAATTATTGGTGGGTGTAGAAGACTTTGGTGTGCAAGAACCCATGGCTAAGATGCTCCCATGTGCTAGAATGTAGTGTCTAGAGTGGGTAATTGCTGAAACAAAGAGAAAAGGAAAAGAAAACAAGAGATGGAAATAAAAAATAAAATAAAGATGAAAGTAGAAGATGGGAAAGGAGTTTAAAGTGCAAAGATACAGGGAAAGCCCAGTGGGAAACTATGTGGTTGAATTAGATACTCAAGAAAGTAGGAAAAGAGGGAAAAATAAGGAAAAAAGAGCAAAAAAACCAAATGGAAAGAAGCTCAAACACTCTGGAAAGTGAATATGCAAATGCAACCTCAAGCTCAAGTAGTTTGTGCTCAAAACTTTGGCTAAGAATGAAGAAGAAAACATAAGGATTGTATTGCCTAATGATGGTAACTATGAAATAGAAGATGAACTATAATGGAAGAAAGTGATGATAGGGGATCTTAGTAGATGGATGATATAATTGAGTGTGTCCAAGGATGGGCTCTAATCTGATGTAGTGAAATGTGAAGTCATAGCTACTGCTCACACCAAAAACTATTGGACTATTGCTCAAAAGGTGCCAAACTGCTTCACTTATGATTTGAGCTGGAAGAAAAGGGTGTTGGCTTTGTTGGCCACACCTTTGAAAGCAATTGGATGCCCTCTACAATTAGGCTATTCTACTAGAAGAAGAAATCAGTTCTAAAAAGAAGAAAGTTGCAGTATGTGACTAGTTCATTGAATATCTCACATGTTGTGCATGAGAATATCTTGATTTGTGTTTTTGCTTGTTTGGAAGAGCCTTTATGATGAAGTGTTGTCCACAAATGTCTAGTATGAATGGATGATAAATGGTGGAAAATGTGAAAGATATTATTAGGTATGTGTAGTGTGTGATAGAGAATTCTAGAGTATAGATGATATAGATTGGTGATGAAAATGTGAGGATGGAATTAATGTAGAGAAAAAAGCTAAAGAAATGAAGCACAAATCAATAAGAGTCGAGAAATTTTCATACAATCAATAATGCAGCTAGAGCATGTTCATTAAAAGAGACTTTCTCCACATAATTCCTTGGCTTGAAAAAAGATGTAAAAAGAGTGAGAGCAGAAGAAAAACAAAAAAAAACAAAAAAAGTAAAAAAAATGAGTAGTGCAAGCAGCTTTTGTGATGGGTGATGATGATGGAAGTGCCAAGAGGATGCAAGGCATCCTATAGAAGGCCTAGAATGCCACTGAAACTGACTTAGTCACCCTCAAGTGCTAGATTGCATTAAAAATGCCTAAAGTGGTGAATAATGTCACTATAAGAGAATCTAAGATGCTAGAACTGCTTGGAAGGATGGGAGCCTCCTGAGGATGGTAGAAAGTGTCCCCAAGGACATATGGAAGTCATCATGTGTTACTGATAAAGTGTCGATAGTGTCGGAGAATGCTTTGAGTGTTGTAGTAGGATGAAGTTGGGATCCAGCCATGAACCTAAGTTTGGGAAGAGTTGAGATGAGGTGCCAAGTTGGGAGAAACTCCAAGGAAAAGTTGAGATGCTACTGGAAAATGCCTACCACCTTTATGTCATGGTCGTATCCCAAGTGAGTAGCAAGGTTGGACTGCAGGTCTTGGGTGAGAAATGCCACCAAAAGTGTAGTCACTAAGCTAGAAAGTTAAAAGTGTACTCAAAAAGAGTGAAAAAGTTATGCTCTCCAAAGTGTTATTGATGCCTTGTGACCCTATTTCATTAACAGCTCCAAAACTACTATATAAATGCTAGAGTTAGAAAAGTGCTTGGAGAATCCACCACTTGGACAAAATCCTCACTATGCTGCAACAAAGGAATTGATGTGAAATCCCTAGATGTGTTGAAGCCAAGGGATCTCTAGACTTGTGTAGTGATGGTAAAGAAGTCAAGTGTTAATGTAGTCCAGTCCATGTTGAAGAAGTCAATCATATTGCAATCAACAACTTAGATCTCCAGCAATGTGTCATCCTCAATAAGTTTCAGGAAAAAAACCTTGAGAGCCTAAGCAACTTTAATGATGGAAGAAACATCCACTTAAGACAAGCTAGATGGAAGTAGAGAATGACCATGGGTATTGAAAAGAGTTGCTACATAAATGCCATTAGTAATTGTTGATTCTCCCTTGGCCCAAGTTGTCATGTAAGTCTGTTCTAAGATAATGGAGTCCTTCAGCTTGCCAAATCCTAGCTGTTGGAAGTCCACAACAAGGAAATTTAGCATGGAAACCACTCCTTGCACCAAGATCTTGACATTCTAACAAATGCCTGTAGGGACAATTCAGTGATTGGCAAACATTTTGAGGATGACAACTGTGTTTGTCACCACTTCCAAGCAACTAAAAAGTGCCAAGTTAAGGGAGATGATGTTGCTCTGAAATCTAGAATCAAATAATGCTTGTGCTATCAAAGATCTATCGTTGATGTGGACCTCCACAAAGAATGCTTTGGGATCATAAGTGGTTTGAGTGTTGATGATGTGCATGTCATGCTGATGTTTCACGGGGATGCCTGTGGACTTGGCAAAAGCCTCCAGCTAAGGAGTAAAGCCGGGTACATATCGCAAAAGCTCACCAAGTATGATCTAGACTGGCATGTCAACAATCTAAGCAAGAACCTCTTGTGGGACTCGAGAAAGAGTAGAGGGCAGCTGGGCACCCCACATTGAAAGTTGGATGAATATCTAGTTGTTGGATTTGAAGTTGTGGCCAAGGATGTGGGTGGCGCTGCAAATACTGAAGCATGGGGTAATTTGCATGCTATGAGAGATGGGGAAGTTTTGGAAACTAGAGCTGGATCCTGCTCACCATCAATATTTGGGGCTAAAGGAGAAACCTTCTTGTGCCCTTGAGTCATAGCAGCCATTTTATAACCGTCCTCTACAACATAAACTATGTTGACGTGCATTGGTGTCTTTCCACAGCTCGACGAAGGGGTGTCTTCAATCGCTTTTTACTCCAGTTGTTGCTGGTATCTATCTCTAGCCATGGAAGAAATATGTTGTCTACTAGAAGTTGCTGTTGAACATGCTGGACAGAAGGTGGTCAAAGTTCTAAGTGAAGCTTCCAACATCTCTCTATGCTATGTGTCATAACATCACAATGTGAGTAAGTACCAAGAACGAGGAGGGAATCTTAGTCTCTCTACCTACTATAAGCGGCATACTCTAAGCTCCTCAAGTAGCTTCTCTTGCATTTATCACTGTTGCTAGATGATCTCCTTGTATTTTGCAAGCTCTGACAATGCCTTCTCGATCATTAAGGGAACTCTATCATCACTGTGCAAGGCTGGAGAAGAATGGATCATGGTAGCACGATCATGGTATCAAGAATGGATCAACCTTAAGTCCAATCTAACCCGAGGAAGGGGATTAGGAGAAAATTTACAAATCTGTAGATAGATGGTTAACACTTCATTGCTCGTGCAGTAAGTAGTTAAATCCAAGTAGAACCAAGTAGGAGATGGTATAATAAGTGGGGACCTTGGCAAGGGAACTTAACTAATGCCAAGGCAAAGGTGGTCGAATAAAAAAGATAAGTTGGCAAATTAGAAAAAAAATATTTATGGCCTATATCAAATTCCAAACCCTTTGTGCAACAAAATAAAGATTTGGTACGCACTTAATATCTTTTACGAACACTAACTCCCCATATCCAACTTTTGCATGTAAAATAGTATTAAATGGTGTTTAGCCCAATTCTGGCATACTAGTGGCCTATAACAAAAAGGTG
>NW_003314525.1:0-15550 GCF_000143415.4 Selaginella moellendorffii | reverse complement strand
TGAATACGAACAAACAATACGAGGTAGTTTAGTGAAGTGTTCAAGAGCCAACTCTAGCTTTCTTAGGAAATTGAATGGCTGATGCTCTTAATTCAAGTGTGGCCACATGGCACTACCTACTTGGATACTTGGCATAACTTATTAAACCTCATTGTAAAGCACATAAGGGAGGAAGGTAGGGAGAGTATCCACAAAGCTCGTGTAGGGCCATGATATTTTGAAAGGTTGTTCCAAAGTCTTAGACTATGAAAAAGAAAAAAAGCAATCCTCTTATATAGTGATAAAAGCATGGTCATATGGTGAGAAAGCCTCAAAGGTTAATAGGACTCAATGGTTGAGATTTTGGGTCTTAATGGTAGTGTTAGCGAGCACGACTATAGATGGAGAGGGATTTAGTGGGGATTAAAGAAGGGACATTAGGGAAGGGTGTTCTCTATGTCTTTGGGCATCCGAAAGATGTTAAGGTGTGGTCATAAGATGACTACTCATGGACAAATATAATGAATTTATGCTCAATAAATAATCACCAAACTTATCCTCTAAGAATCCATTGTTTAAAGCAAGAGGTAACTCACTTGATATTAAGAGCAATAAGAATCATTTGACATAATCAACTCAACCAAGGATTCAACAACTATAATCAATCATCAATTCTTTCTTTTGCAAAGTTAGTATAGTCACTTTTCAAGAAAGAATCAAATTTTAACCCCTACTAAATAATTTCATCTACAATATAGCTAACTAAACTTGTCACTCGTCTCAAGAAGTGGGTCGGGGGTAGAGAACTAGGTGGGGGCTGGCATCCTACCTGACCATGCCCACCAACTCTTTTAAAAGCTAATATAGTTGCTAATTAGCAAGCCAATGATATAGTTTTTAGGCAAAATAATTAATAAATTAGCTATTAGAGAAGTTTAAGAAAATTTGTAAAAAAGCTTCCATCTTAGATAAAGAATGATTCTCAGTCTAGAAATGACTTCACATAAGTTCACTTCATCATAAATTTTCATAACCCAACAATATGCTTAATTATTGAACATCATGCCCAACTATTTGACATCTAACAATGACATCTACAAGTGCTAATAAATACCCAAAATTTGATTATAAAGACCATATTTTTTATATCCACACTGCACTTACACTCTTCATTAATCACCTTCAAAATCAAATGCAAAGCCAAAATACTAACAAGAAAAATAACATGAAAGTTAAGTTATAAGGAAAACTACTCATCACTTGACATAATAAGCCACTTCCATTAACATAAGTGTTAGCAATGTCAATATTTTAATTACACATTTTCAAATTATCTAACAATTTACTCCAAGTGTTAACAAATAAATCAATAAGCTATAAAAATGAATGCTATAACTTTTCTAAAACTTCAATGAGTAAACTTTTAAAAACCAAGATACAACAATCATCTTAGCATAATAGATCACCTTTGAGAACCAAGTCAAAACTAGTATAATACTACTATTTGTAAGTAAACTAACTTTTCTATCATTGTTTGTCTAAACAACTTCATAAACACATTATTCATAATTATATAGATATGATATGGAAATCACAATAACTTAGCCATCAATCGAGAAACACCATAAGCAAGGCCACCTTATTACGTCAAAGGTTTACATGAGTATCAAGTGCTAACTTAATTCGACAAAATATAATATAATGCTACATTCTACCGATGGAGATTTAGAACATTTAATACCACCAACTTCATTCACAATATATACAAACTCATATCACTTTCTTTCCGACCAAACTCAAAACTAATTCAATACCAAGCTATTTAAAAGGTAATAGTAAGGTTAATCCAGTTTTAATTGATCCATTTGTAATCATGCCTAGGAAGGATCCATTAGTGCTATACTAAACAACTATGGATCAACCTATTTGCCATTCTTAGCAAACCTAGGGAAGATTTACATTTACCTAGAGTATATAGAATAACTCATAGAACTAATGATAGGTTAGTATTAATCTTGCAAACTCAAAGCGTAACTTTAAGTTGCTAATATGCCTCACTCATGAGCCCAAGCGTAAAATTGTATAAATAGTACATCTCAATCTATCCTATGAGCCCAAGTGCAAGCTCATACAATATAGTAAAAAATAGTAACCAAAATCTATACCCAAGAGATGTATGCAAAGCCAAATATGTACCCACTCAAATTATTGTTTTTATCTCTACATATACAATGAAAAAATTAGATTCCCAATCTTATTGGATAGTACTTACTGAGACATATCCTCTAATAGCAAATTTGTTTTTCACCCTTTACCTTATAGTGATTTATCATAGGGTAACCACAAAGCGAAACCATAACCCTTGAACACATGAGCCAAGGGTAGTGAAGCAAAACCCAAGTTTTAAAGCCTTAAGCCATTAAACAAAGAGACAAAGCCAAATTCTCAAGCATGTAGCTGAATAGTGAATGAATTAGAGCATGGAGCAACTCTTATATGAATAGCCCAAGGAACAAAAGGATAGGAGCACAAAATGATATTAGAACAATCCTAAAGCATTCAACATGGAGCTAAATGGAGTCTAATGCAATTTCAGCATACTAGTGTAAGGAATCAACTCCTCGAAGTGTCGTAGGCTAAAGGATCCCCAAAAGCACAATCGAAATAATAAAGAGTTCATTGGATGGGACCGTGTCCGCGATCGAGTCCAAGCCCGACTCTGAGACCGAGTTCGAGATAGAGTCCGGGATCGAGTCAAAAGGTGACTCCAAGACCGAGTTTGAGACTGAGTTCGAGACTGAGTCTAAGACCGAGTCTGAGGTCGAGTCTGAAGTCGAGTCCGAGATCGGGTCTGAAATCAAGTCCGAGACCGAGTCTAAAGTCGGGTCTGAGATCGAGTCCAAGACCGAGTCTAAAGTTGAGTCCGAGACCGAGTTCGAGTACTAATACAGGTCGAGGGGTGAAAGCCCAAAGTGTGTGTCTCCTGGGGGGGGGGCGCTGCAGGGGGTTCCAAAAGTATAGTAGGGATAGTGAGGTCTAGGAACTAATTTTGAAGGAACTCTTTAGTAGTGCTTCCAAACTGACTTGAGGTTGAGACTGGGACCAAAGGGCATTGGGTGAGAGTGAGCATGGACTCAGGTGGTGCTGGAGGGGCCACCCAAGGAAGTGCTCAAAAGTAATTCCCACTCCCGAAAGGGAAACCGACTACGGTGCTCCCGGCTCATGTGGAGTGGTGCCCCACTTGAGTACCTTGCGGCTCATTGGTCCTCACCCTTCCTAGGGGCTTGGGCCTTCCCTTCGGGATGGAAGTGGGGGGTAGAGTTACCCATACCGAGCGTTAGGCCACGGTGTTTCGCCCCGGTGTCCCGAAGCAAATGTTGCACCCAAGGCTTGGGATTTAAAGGGTCCCATGATCAAGTCTTGTTGTACCAAGGGATGTTAAAAACCTAGAGGCTTGGTGTGATTAACTACTTGTGCCTGCGGGGAGTGTACATGAACTTTAAGTCCAGTTTAACCTAGGAAGGGGGATTGGGAGAGTTTTGGGAATCCGTGGATGGATGGCTAATGCTCCGTTGCTCATGTAGTGAGTAGTTGAAACCAAGTAGAACCAGGTAGGAGCTGGTACAATATGCGGGAACCTTGGCAAGGGAACTTAGCAAAAACCAAGGTAGTGTTGGTCGAACAAACGAGGTAAGTTGGCAAATTGGAAAGGAAAAATTTGTGGCTTACAATTTGGTATCGAAGCCTTTTCCTCAGTTCTAGCGAAGGATAGAGGCGGATTGCTAGGAGATGGGCAAAGGTAGGGTGTAAACGAACCAAGGCGGAGACAGAACCTCCGCCAGAGCTGGAACCTCCGGTTGAACAAAAGGCTATGGACAAGGAATCCTTACATGAGGAGGACTCCAGTGAGGAAACTTTTAAATAGGAGTCCGGTGGCGAGATTCGGTCGTCCAAGGTTTGATTGGACGTTCTAGAAGGACAATTGGCACAAACCAATGCCATGCTAGAGACTCTTGTACGCAAGTTAAAGTGTGACGAAAAGCGGAAGAAAAAGTGAAAGACTGCGGATGCTGGTAGCATAGAAGGTGCAGACCTTTCAGCAGAGACTGAGGCAAAACCAAATAAGGTCGAACAAACCAAAGTTCCCTCAAGCAGTTCCCAAGTTCAAACCAAAGCCCCCATCGGTCTTCAAGGGAGTGAATGACTATAAGGTGGTTTAGGATTGGTTTTATGATATGAAGGACTACTTCTAAGCATTGCAGTTACTGAGCTCAGAGAAGGTCCCGTGTGCAAAACCATACTTGGGAGATAATGCCAAATCTTGGTGGAGAACGACAGAGGCTAACGAAGGACCAGTGGCCACTTGGGAAATGATGAAGGTGAGGATCTGCGTGACTTACATTCCCCCCAATGCTACTCTGCACCTAAGGGATGAGCTGAGTAGGCTGAAGCAGACTAGAACCATTCAAGAGTATGTGAATGCATTTATGGCAAAGAGGATACTAGTCACGGATATGGGTGATATGGATGCGTTCCATGCCTTCATATCAAGCTTGCAAACCTGGGCTCGTAGTGAAGTGATGCATTGGAACCCAACTAAGTACAAGGAAGCGTTGGATGCGGCTATTAAGGTGTATTTCAATGATAACCTGCAAAAGGGGAACATGATGGGGTCGGGGTCCACGTTTAGCAAAGGGGCCAAACCAAGGGGAACATATAACAAAGGGAAATTCAAGAAAAGTTTCTTTAAGAATGAGTCCTCGGGGTTCCGGAAAGGCAAATCCGGTGGTTAGCAAGCGAGTACGTGGGGGAGTCAAGCAAAAAGAGACAAACCCATAGATAAAAAGGGCAAGTCGACTAGTAGTGTGGGAAACAATGTATGTTACAACTATGGTGAAGTGGGACACTTCTCAAGGGAATGTCCCTATCCGAAAAAGGCTAGAGCCAATATAGCTATTAAGTCGGGTGAAATCCAAATTGAGGTACGTGATCCAGTCCCTAACTTAAAGTTACTTATTACACAAACAACTTTGGTAGAGAGTCATTCGCGACATCTACTAGCCCTCCAAGGGAAGCTCGGAGGTAGCTTTGTTAAGATCCTTATTGACATGGATGCTTTGGATAATTTTGTGGCTGCAAACATAGTCCAGCAAGCCAGACTAACGGTGTAACAGCTAGGTGAACCAAGGACTATAGAGTTTGTTCAAGGTAGCCAAAGCACCGATGAGGTATTTCGACAAGCAAGATTCGAAGTGGGGACATGGAAAGTAAACATGGATTTCATTGTGTTGGATATAGTGAGATTTGATGTAATCTTTGGGATGGTTTGATTCAATCGGTTCGTAATAGCCCTGCATGGACAAAGTAGAAACCTTGTAGTACTAGTGAACGCCCAAGGAGAAAGATCTAGGGTGGAAGCCCAAGATCTAAAGGTAGGGCAATGCAAGGCCAAAGATTCTTGCCTAAACATGGTGTCCACTAAAGGATAACTCACTAAAGGAACCAAGGTAGCATTTTTGTGCTTACTGTGAGACATAAAATCCCTAGACCCCAACGTGGAGCTGAAAGGGTGCCACGTGGTAGTGGTCGAAGCAAAAGCCAAACAAGCGTAACACGTTTGGACCGAAAGCTCTAACTTGAAAGGTCAAGAGTGGGAGTGGAACTCCTAATGAAGTGCTCGATGAACAAGCACAAAGCGAGCAATGAGTGAGTCTCTAGAAAAGGAACACAAGAGGACCAAAACGGACCCAAGATGGACCTGAGGTGGAGTCTGAGATGAACCCAAGATGGAGTCTGAGATGGATCCGAGATGGATCCAAGATGGACTCGAGATGGAGTCCAAGATGGACCCAAGATGGAGTCCGAGATGGACTTGAGATGAAGTCCGAGATGGAGTCCAAGATGGATCTGAGATGGAGTCCGAGATGGATCTGAGATGGAGTCCGAGATGGACCCAAGATGGACCCGAGATGGACCCGAGATGGACCCGAGATGGAGTCCGAGATGGACCCGAGATGGACCCGAGATGGAGTCCGAGATGGACCCAAGATGGAGTTCGAGATGGACTCAAGATGGAGTCCGAGATGGAGTCCGAGACGGAGTCCGAGATGGACCCGAGTTGGACCCAAGATGGACCAGAGATGGAGTCCGAGATGGAGTCCGAGATGGAACCGGGACCAAAATCAAGACCGAGACCGAGTCCGAGTCCGAGACTGGGACTGAGACCGGGACTGAGACCAAGACCGAGTCCGAGTCCAAGTCCGAGTCTGAGTCCGAATACTAATATAGGTATTTGGGTGAAAGCCCAAAGCAATTGTCCCCCGGGGGGGTGGCTGTAGGGGGTTCCAAAAGTATAGTAGGGAGAGTGTGGGGGTTGGAGCCCAATAGAGCCAGTTTGGCCCAGGAAAGCCATACGCAATGTTGGGTGATGAGTTGACCACTAGGAAGTCCAAGACTAGAGTGAATACGGACCAACAAACAGGGTAGCTTGGTGAAGCGTTCAAGAGTTGGCTCTAGTTCCACTGGGAGATCGAAGGTCAAGATACTACCAGATCAGGGTAGTAGAGGAAAATGTTAAGAAGACAACTTGTCAAATAAGATATGGGAGCTTCAAGTTTCTGGTGATGCCCTTCGGGCTATGCAATGCGCCAGCAACATTTTCAGCATTGATGAACCACATCTTTGTACCCTATTTGGATTACTTCATGGTTGTTTATATTGATGACATCCTGATTTATAGAGAGATGCTAGAGGAATATGCCAAACACTTGACAAAAGTGTTTGAGAAATTAAGGGAACACCAGCTGTATGCTAAAGAGAGCAAATGTGACTTTGCTCAACAAGAGGTAAAGTTTCTCGGGCATGTGGTGGGCAAAGACGGGCTCAAGGTGAACCCTGAAAAGGTCCAAGTGATTCAGGAATGGGAACGACCATCGAATGTACACGAGTTAAGGGCATTCTTGGGGCTATGCAACTACTACCGAAAGTTTATCAAACACTATTCGAGAGTAACCCTGCCTTTAACAGACCTTGTAGTATTAAGTTAAGTTTGATGGCACTAACACTTCTTGACAGACGGACAAACGGAAAGGATGAATATACAGCTGGAGGATTATTTGCGATGCTATGTCTTAGGAGACCAGACTGATTGGGTAAGTCATTTGGGACTTGTAGAAATGTGTTATAACAACTCACCACATTTGAGTATTGGGGTGAGTCCATAGGAAGTCATCAATGGGCGAGCTATTGAAGGTCCTGTGGAATTTGGCGTGGCCGAGTACCATGAAGAGTTACCTGCAGTGGAGGCATTCACGGCGGAAAGACTCAACATTTGGAATCTAATGAGGGATTCCTTGGAACGGGCTTAACAAAGACAAACCAAGTACGCGAACCAGAAACGCTGGGATGTAGAGTTCCAAGCTTGGGAGAAGGTGTGGCTGAACACCAAGAACCTTAGGCTACCAAGTGGGATTAGCCGAAAGTTGACCCAAAGGTAAAAATGCATGTATTCCTGGAAATGAATTGATCTCGAGTTCTTTAAGCAGGTTCGCGGGGCCTTACGAAATTAAGGCACGAATCGGTAAAGTGGCTTACCATCTCTGACTTCCTTGAGAGATGGGGAAGATGCACCCAATGTTCTATACGAACTTACTCAAGTCGTATTTTGAGGATCCACTTCGCAAGGACCAAGTAAGACCTTTACCTGAAGTTATCCAAGGGGAGGAGGAATACGAAGTTGAGGCCATCATCAATGCGTGCAAGAGCAAGCGACAAGGATGCAAGGTGAGAGAGTTCCATGTGAAGTGGAAAGGATTTTCACATTGCGAAGCAATATAGGAACCAAAAGAGAACCTAGCGAACGCGTGAGATATAGTGGAGGAATTTTTACAAGGCAGAATTCTATGTACTTATGCAAAGTTCAATTAAAGTATCAATTTGTGAAGTTGACCAATAGCATATGTTGGGACCCGAAGGCGCGCTGAAGGTAAGCTAATTAACATGGGTTAGCTAGGTCGACCAAGCGTAAGAAATTACACCCGACTCCCCACGGGGATGTCGAATCCGTAGACATATTCTACAGAGGTTAGGTTCGAGTCCCAACCCCCTAGTAAAGCAAGGTTGAGTTCAAGTCCCGACCCCATACTAGGGCATGGTGAGATGAGGGGTATAGGGACAAAATATAATATAATGCTACATTCTACTGATGGAGATTTAGAACATTTAATACCACCAACTTCATTCACAATATATACAAACTCATATCACTCTCTTTCCAACCAAACTCAAAATTAATTCAATACCAAGCTATTTAAAAGGTAATAGTAAGGTTAATCCAGTTTTAATTGATCCATTTGTAATCATGCCTAGGAAGGATCCATTAGTGCTATACTAAACAACTATGGATCAACCTATTTGCCATTCTTAGCAAACCTAGGGAAGATTTACATTTACCTAGAGTATATAGAATAACTCATAGAACTAATAATAGGTTAGTATTAATCTTGCAAACTCAAAGCATAACTTTAAGTTGCTAATATGCCTCACTCATGAGCCCAAGCGTAAAATTGTATAAATAGTACATCTCAATCTATCCTATGAGCCCAAGTGCAAGCTCATACAATATAGTAAAAAATAGTAACCAAAATCTATACCCAAGAGATGTATGCAAAGCCAAATATGTACCCACTCAAATTATTGTTTTTATCTCTACATATACAATGAAAAAATTAGATTTCCAATCTTATTGGATAGTACTTACTGAGACATATCCTCTGATAGCAAATTTGTTTTTTACCCTTTACCTTATAATGATTTATCATAGGGTAACCACAACAAAGGTAGTGAAGCAAAACCCAAGTTTTAAAGCTTTAAGCCATTGAACGAAGAGACAAAGCCAAATTCTCAAGCATGTAACTGAAGAGTGAAGGAATTAGAGCATGGAGCAACTCTTATATGAATAGCCCAAGGAACAAAAGGATAGGAGCACAAAATGATATTAGAACAATCCTAAAGCATTCAATATGGAGATAAATGGAGTTTAGTGCAATTTCAGCATACTAGTGTAAGGAACCAACTCCTCAAGGTATCGTAGGCTAAAGAATCCCCGAAAGCACAACCGAAATGATAAAGAGTTCATCGGATGGGACCGAGTCCGAGATCGAGTCCAAGACCAACTCTGATACCAAGTTCGAGATAGAGTCCAGGATCGAGTCCGAGGCCGACTCCAAGACCGAGTTTGAGATTGATTTCGAGACTGAGTCCAAGATCTGAGATCGGGTCCGAGACCGAGTCTGAGGTCGAGTCTGAAATCGAGTCTGAGATCGGGTCCGAGGTCAAGTCTGAGATCGAGTCCGAGACTGAGTCTAAAGTCAAGTCCGAGATCAAGTCCGAGACCGAGTCCGAGTACTAATACAGAGGGTGAAAGCCCAAAGCGTGTGTCTCCCAGGGGAGGGGGGCTGCAGGGGGTTCCAAAAGTATAATATGGATAGTGAGGTCCAGGAACTAGTTTTGAAAGAACTCTCTAGTGGTGCTTCCAAATTGACTTGAGGTTGAGACTGAGACCGAGGGGCCTTGAGTGAGAGTGAGCATGGACTCGAGTGGTGCTGGAAGGGCCACCCAAGGAAGTGCAGCTCCCACTCCCGAAAGGGAAACCGACTACGGTGCTCCCGACTCATATAGAGTGATGCCCCACTTGAGTACCTTGCGGCTCATTGGTTCTCACCCTTCCTAAGGGCTTGGGCCTTCCTTTCATGATGGAAATGAGGGGTACAGGTACCCATATCAGGCCGTTAGGCCACAGTGTTTTGCCCCGGTGTCCCAAAGCAAGTGTTGCACCCAAGGCTTGGGATTTAAAGGGTCCTATTATCAAGTCTTGTTGTACCAAGGGATGTTAAGAACTTAGAGGTTTCGTGTGCTTGGCTGCTTGTGCCTACGGGGAATGTAACTGAACCTTAAGTCCAGTCTAACCTGGGGAGAAGGATTGGAAGAGTTTTGGGAATCCGTAGATAGATGGTTAACGCTCCATTGCTCGTGCAGTAAGTAGTTGAAACCAAGTAAGACCAAGTAGGAGCTGGTACAATAAGTAGGAACCTTAGCAAGAGAATTTAGCAAAAGCCAAAGCAGTGTTGGTCGGACAGACAAAGTAAGTTGGCAAATTGGAAAGGAAAAATTTATGGCTTACAATTAGTGGCTTAACATGAGTATGGTATAAAGCTTGGGTTTAAACTCAAGCCAAACACAAAACAAGGATAAACATATAAGTAAGGAGTTAAACTAGGCCTCAAGTTGGTTAACCACCCCTATAACCCTCTATATGGAGAAATACGTGCTTTGGGCTTTACCCTAGTCTTAGGTTTGTCTTTGGCACAATTACAAAAACTTACTAAATATAGAATGATGCTAGATTATGAATTTTAATGTGGAAATAACACCATCATGTTCAAAACAGTCTCCACATTTCATAGATATGCATAATTAACATATCTAAACACTTTTAATAGTCATTAGGATTAAATGGGACTAACATATGAAGAATGATAGCAAAAGTGTCTTGGCAAGCATGGTAAGCTATCATATAATGAATATTAAAGGACTAAGCTTAATATTGCAAGAATTCCCAACATTAGCAAGTGCAAGCCACTGACATAAATTTTTCATCACTATATTATATATGCTTGACTTAATGACAACTTAAGATTTCCTTCTTTAGTGCCCTTCTAGTTTAAGTGCACATGTGATGACTAGTTTCTCAGCTAACTTGGGTAGAGATTAATAAAGGGTCTAATGATATCAACTTTTTGCTCTCATGGTAAAATATCTAAAAAGACTCACTGACAAATAACTTTTAATACCCACAATCATATTTGTGATATTCGGTGGCAGAGATAAATGTTTTACTAACCAAGAGTGGCTATGTGCTTATATCTAGGATATCCCTACAGAGGTGAGAGCTTACTTTGAGGCTACGGTGATAACAATGATAACCCTAGAGTTGCCCATGCTCTATTGCTTTGCAACAAGACAAAATTCTTTGGTGTTGGGTAGCAAGTTACTATTCCAATCTTTCATCATAAGTATGGCTAAGCATCACAAACAATAAATGTAGAGCCACACCTTCCCAAAGGCGGCAACTTACTCCTTGAGTTTAGAAGTTGAGGAAAACTAATATGACACAAAGTAGTTTGTGCACAAGCTGAGGTATGCAATAGAGTGTAAGCTCATGAATTTGGACTTCCCAAGAGGTCACCTAGCCCAGTATTATTTAAACCCAAGAACACTAACCTCAAGTATTCCAAAAACTTTAACTAATTGGAAAAGGGGGTGCACTCTTATTCATAGGCCCTTTCCCTTTATATTTGAACCCCATGGATTATGTCTCGAGTCGTTCTCTTTAGTTGTTGACAATCCACCATGCTTTCTTGCAAGTTCACGCCCTCGTGAATGGAAGCTGAGAGCTACAGCTCTCTTGAGAGCTCCACTCTCTTGACACCCTATCTCTTAGGTTAAGCCTAGCTAGAGCAAATTAGACTTGCGGATGTCAATTAACATGTGGTGCGATTCCCCTAGCCAACTAACAGAGTCAGACCTGAGACCTTTTTGATATTAAATATAAACTTCTGAATTTAAACTTCCCAGGAAGCCATCCAGCCCAATACTATTCAAACCCAAGGATGTTTAACCTTAAGTATCCCAAGACCTTTAACCGATTAAAAGAAGGGTTGCATTCTTATTCATAGACCCTTTTCCTTTATATTTAAACTCCATAGACCATTTTTCGAGTCGTTTTCTTTAGTTGCTTACATGGAGTAGTCACTTCTCTTTGGTGAGCATTGAGTTTTACATAGCAAGTATTGGAGTAATTTAGGCATAATATAACAGAGTCTAGATGAGAACACTTTTGCTAGTGGTTTCTAGGAAAACACTTTATAAGTTGTGAACTTTGCGTGATAACAATTTTGATAAACATGATGATAAATTAATAATATATTTAGGATATAATATATCATGGCCTATCTAAGGCCTCAAGTAACATTTGACATACCTCTCTTTGTTGCACAAGCAATCTTAGGAATATAATGGTAAGTTTTAAATACACATATGTAGGAAGGGTGCTATGGGATATGTGTCTAACCTCTAACATGAGTGCAAGGTGCATGACCTTCTAGTCAAACTCAATGTCTTCTATATTGTTTTCATATGTGCAATTATGGATGCATACTAGCTCTAAAAAAAGAAAACCTCCTATTGTATTGACAATAGAAAAACTTTGCATATATACCTCATAAAGAAGGACTAAAGTTGAGTTTTGGTACACTTTGTTAATATTTAGTGCAACAATATCTTTTGACTAAATAAGGAGGCAAGATCCCTTTGTAAGTGACTAAATTTTCTATTTTACTTTAGTCACTTAACCACATCTTTAACCATTTGGAAGAGTCTTATTCACAACCTCCATAAGTTCTATTCTTGACTTAGGAATATACTATCCTCGTGAATGGCATCTATGCCATTCAACCATTACACTTGGTCCAAGTGCTCTATATGTTCAATCCTATAACAAACACCCATAAAGTACTATTGACATATTAATCTGTTACGCTAAGATTATGTTTATCCGCCTTTAACTCATTTGTAGTCTAAAACCACCCATACCATAGTCCTATCTCTCAAAGACTGGGCCATCTATCCATGAATGGTCATTCTATGACCACATCTTACATTTTAAGGATACCCAGAAACATAAAAAACACCCTTCCCCAATATCCTTTCTTTGGTCCCCACTAAGTCCCACTCTATTCACAGCAATGCTTGCCAACACCGCCATTGAGTCAAGGCTCACAAGCCTGACCACCAAGTCCCACTAATCTTTAAAACCTCCTTACCATATGACTATGCTTTTGATTGTTACACAAGAGGACTGATTATCTTCCTTTCCATAATCCAAGACTTTGGGATGACATTTTGAAACATAATAATGTAAATAATTAAAGAGAACGATTTAAGAGACAATCCATAAGGTTTAAATATAGAGGGAAAAGGCCCATGAATAAAAGTGCACCCCCTTTTCCAATCAATTAAGGGTATTGGGATACTTAAGGTTAAACATTATTGGGTTTGAATAATATTGGGTTAGGTGACATCTCGAGAAGTTTAAATTCAAAAGTTTACATATAGCCATATGTGAGTCTTGTAGGTACTTTCCCTAGCTTCTGCCCTTGGCTGCTTTAGCCATATAGCTAGAGCGAGGTTTCAATGAGCCAAAAGGTATCCAAATAGATAGTGCCACCCACACTTGGATTGAGAGCATTGACTATTCGATCTCCTGAGGGAATTAAAGCCAACTCTTAAACACTTCACCAAACTACTTTATTTATTGTTCATATTCACTTTAGCTTTAAATTCATCTATGGTTATATTATCACCCACCATGTGAATATAACCTTTCTGGGTCACACTAGCATTTCTTAGCCAAATTATTTCCATTAGAGTCCAACCCCCACACTCTCCCTACTATACTTTTGGAACCCCCTTTCCCCCGGGGGACAATCTCTTTGGGCTTTCACTTCTAAACTTGTATAAATATTCAGACTTGGTCTCAGTCTTGTTCTCGTTCTCAATGTTGGGCTCATTCTCGATCTCAACCTTGATCTTAGCCTCAGTCTCGAACTTAATCATGGACTCAGTCTCAAACTCCTTCTCAGACTCAATTATAACATTGCCATGTGTCATAACATTTGCTATATGTTAATCTTTCTTGTGTCCCTTTCTAAAGACTTATTTATCAATCACTTTGTACTCATTCCTCAAGTGCTTCTTTTAGAATTTCACGTTTATTCTCAATTTTTCAAGTCGAAGCTTTTAGTCTAAATGTGTTGCACTCATTAGACTTCCACTTCAACCATTGCCATGTGGCACACTTTCAGCTTCACTTTAGGGTTTAAAGATTTGTGTCTTACACCTTCATTCTGTAACCTTCCCTCAATTTAACACTCATCTATGCAAAAATTTCTTTATTCATTGTAAAACCAGTCACTTGCAAAGTATTTTTCATTACTCTTACCAAGGGGAGTGCCTTAAATATGTAATGATAACCCTATGGCATTGAAAAGGCACTAAAAATCTAACTCACATACTAAAAATTGTAAACCTTGCTATTAACATGTTAAAAAAATCTAACTATGGGGATATAGTGCAAAAAATCATACACATGGCACTAATTTGGAATTTACCATACATATGTGGTAAGCACCAATACATGCCATGCATAAAAAAAGAAATGCTCAAAATATTATTTTGTAAGTCACACATGTATGTTATACACATATGCTTTTTTAATATATGTTTTGAAAGCGTGCTAAATTTTTGTCTAGGCCACAGTATGCCTAGGCATACCTCCCAAATGGCAAATGGCAAGCAGTTTATGATTGCAATGGGAGGGAAAAATAATAGTGTGAGCATGTTTTAGGGTATTATTAAACTACTTAGTTTGATTTATACTTGGCAGTCATAAGTCATCTATTATTTTATTCTTTACATTAAAAATATATTAAATACTTAGTAATAGTAGGTTGCTGTTGCTAAGAAATAAAAAAACAGTATTTATATAAATTATTATATATTTTATTTTATATAAATATATATAGAACAGAGATAGGAAGTTACCAAGCACAAATATAATATAGTATTGTTTATATATTATATTTTGTACAAGGTGGTGTTGGAACTTCCTATGGTACTTTGAAATAAGCTCAATTCACATATAAATTTTGATTATATAGATTTTCTAAAAATCTATGGCTTTGGTTGTGCAAATCAATTTTACAGTGCAACTGATCCTCTTGCTAATCACATGTACTTATACATATGGGTTGGAAAATGCAAAATCTAATAATAACACCCTTAATAATGCTATAAATCCTTTTGTGAGCACGAATAAGACCATATTATGGATGAATGTAAGTGACATTTCTAAAAGCATAGATGAAATACCAGATGTAAGTCATGTTTTACTTCTATTACTTTCATTTATAAAACTTTTGTGACATGTTCCAGTTTATATGTGGGAGATTTCAAGCAACTTGTACTAATATCCGTTTATATATTTATAAAGCTTTAAAAATTGTGATGGTTGGAGCAAAATGTGATTCTGGGGATGGTGGATATGGGAATGTAATGGTGGATACTAATAATGGTATAAGTAACGAATTTGGAAGGCTAAATAGAGGAAGTGATTACACTGACTCTTGCGATATAGATTCTATTGAGCTACATGGTTCAATCCTTGCAGCAAGTTGTAAGAATAAAGATGGTTATTTACATACTTCTTTTCTGCAGTTAAACTACCTTTTGAGGAATGTATTTGGCTCCTTGTTCTTTTGCCCTCTACCATCTCTTAGAACTGAACTGATTTAAAAAATAATATATTAAAAAATTAAGGTAAAATTATTGTTGGTTTGCACTTTGTAATGATTCTATTATTATTAAGTTTTAATATTAATGAAGGCTGTTATAAAGAAAAAAGATTTCGGTGTTGCTGGAACAAAAAAATTAAATTTTAACTATCTTTTTCTTT
>NW_003314524.1:1101-16110 GCF_000143415.4 Selaginella moellendorffii | reverse complement strand
AGGATCCCGTGAAAATCCACGCGCGGGAGGAGCTCGGGATCGATGTGGATGATCTCGCCAATCCTATCCAGGCAGCGCTCGCGTCCGCAACCGCGTTTTCCTCCGGGGGGATGATTCCCCTGCTTGCCGGGGCGTTTGTGGAGGGATTCAAGCTCCGGATGATCGCATTGGCGGTGTCAACCAGCGCTGGGCTCTTCATTTTCGGGGCGATTGGGGCGTGGATGGGCGGGAGCCCGCTGCCAAAGTCGATTGCAAGGGTCGTGCTGGGAGGATGGATGGCAATGCTTGTCACGTTTGGAATCTTGCGTCTCTTTAGCAAGGTAGCTCCCATCTAAAATTACTTGTGTGTCTATACGAGTGTGGTGGATTCAAGTAAATAGTTTTTCTTGTGCTTGCTTTGCTTGTGTGTAAACATTTTTTTTACAAGTGAATGGGAAATCTACTTTGTAACTAGTGATTAATTAGAACACATAAGCCAACTTACTTCTACGTCGTTTTAGTGCATGGACGAACTCCTGAAAGAGTTGAGAGCTCTGACGGCGCGAGCTCCGCCACGAAGAATGTATTGATGATACATTGCGGCGAGCGCAGCTCCAAGAAGCGGTCCAACCCAGTAAACCCACTGGAGATCCAAACAAACGAATTTTTTCTTTCTTTCGGCTGCGAATTAAATGCGGAAGAACCAACTTACCTGATCGTTCCAAACTCTGCTGTTATTGTAGATGACAGCCGTTGCAAAGCTGCGAGCCGGATTCACACTCGAGCCAGTCACGGGCAGCAGAGCCAGGTGAACCATGAACACGGCGAATCCGATCGGGAGCGGAGCGAGGACCTGAAAATCAAAACTAGAACTAATTAGTTCCACTACAACCCGCGGCTGCTAAGTCTGAGTCAGTCAAGTTCCCTGTAAGTCAAGCAGGGAGTCACGATCAACCTGAGTCGATCCTTGTTTCTTTTCCTCTCTTTTTGGCGCTCGGCATGAATCCAGAAGCACAGGAGAAAAAGAGCAAGAAAAAGGGACTAAGAATGAATGACTATTCAGGATGAAAGAGGAAAAAGGTGGAAAAGAGGCATGAGAAACACTTACCGGAACGTGAGAGTCACGAGCAACTCGTTTGGGATCAGTGGCGGAGAAGACAGTGTAAGCGAGCACAAAAGTCCCGATGATCTCAGCGCCCAGTCCCTCGGCTTTGGTGTAGCCATTCTGGATGAAAGTGGCGCCACCCATGTTGCCATTGTAGAAGCTGGCCTGGAAGCCTTTGGCCAGCCCCGCCCCAAAGATCGCGCCCGCGACCTGGGACGCAACGTAGAGCAGCGCACGGGGAATCGAAACCTTCCGGGCCAAGAACATGCCAAATGTAACGGCAGGATTTAGATGACCACCTACACAGCCAGAAGAAATCTGTGAGATCTCTCTCTCTCTCTCTCTCTCTCTCTCTCGGATATGGATCCCAGGGATTTCTTGTTCTTGGGAGGAAGCTGGATCGCGGAGAAGAATTGGGGAAGAACAGAGTAAAGAAATCGCCAATGGCGGCACGAACTATTTTGAAAATCAAGAAACGAGAAAGAAGCGGCAAAACAAGACGGGCAATCGGAGAAAGAAAGCGATGGATGAATCGATGCGTACCAGAGACGCCGGCCGTGCAGTAGACGAGGACGAAGATCATGCCGCCGAACACCCACGCGACGCCCAGCAGCCCAATCCCGCCGCAAGAATCCCCGCCCGCGGCCGCCTGCGCCCTGGCGTGCCCGATGAGCGCAGTGACGCCAATGTAGAGGAACAAGAGCGTGGCAACGAGCTCGACGATGCAAGCCCGGTAGAGCGACCACGACTTGAGCTCCGCAAGATCGATGAGAGGCGTCGGCGGGGGCTCAGAGAAATCCTTGGCGGCATTGCCATTCTCCAAGTCCTTGCTCATGGTGGAGAGGGCGGGCGGGCGCTCTCACAAACACGAAAGGCTCGAGCAAGGAAGGGGAAAAGAGGAACGAAGCAGTGGTTTCTTTATAAATGGCCGCTAAATCAGAAAAGTGTGTTTAAATATCGAGTTTGAATTAAACGACTCTCTTTCCCGCTAATGCCGCCCTAGCTCAGTCGGCAGAGCGCAAGGCTCTTAACCTTGTGGCCGAGGGTTCGAGCCCCTCGGGCGGCGATTGAATCTCTGAGCTATTCAAATTACAATTTGTTTTACATCGCTTGACGTTACGCTGGCGTAAAGGTTGGATCTTCGAGAACCGCCAAAAGATCGAGAAGTTTGTCTAGGCCGTGCTGGAGACAACCATAAAGTTTGAAATCTCTTGCTCGTCGTCCATGCTCTTCTTGATACTTTCTTTAAATCACTAAACTTTAACTTCATCCACGAGCCATGCTCTTCAAGATATTTTCTTACCAACCTCTAAACTAACTACCAAAGTTCCACTTCAAGATATTTTCTTGCCAACACTAAGCAACTACCAAAGTTCTTAAAATCTCTCTGCAAGATATGTTCTTGCCAAACTTTGTTCACCCAAACTATTTACCGTTGAAAATCTTAGTACATTCAGCAAGCTTAAAGCACGCCGCAATGAGAATTTTTTGTATTTTCATTTTGTTTTTACACGCAGCACTTGTTCCTATCACGAACTGGCTGGCTTTTGTTGAGTTCTAATAAGTCGACCATGAATGCCATCAGCATTGATCTTCACGCGGGACGTAGCAGCACACTGTCACTCGCCCAAACAAGCTCCTGGCCTGGAACAGAGATTTTGTTTTTGGTACACTCAGTGTTAGCAGAGATCTTGATAAAAAAATGAAGTGAAAGAACTTACGAGATGGCTGCCACTCCTGGTCTGCTTGATCGATGCCTGCTTCCTTTGCCAGCGAGCACAGCTCGTCATCCTGTTGAGAATGTTGCGCTGGTAGCTAACGTCGCCAAGCTCCGATGGAGCAAAGCCCGGATCGATCGTCTCCAGAGAGTCGACTCGGTCAATGATCTTGAACTTGGCGGCGTCCCGTTCGTCGTCCATGGCTCTGCTCTGGAACGAGAATGACTTCCTCGGACTCTCGATGTTTGGAGCCGGCGAGAAGTAAACCGATCGAGCGTCTTCGTCGGAGCTCTCGCCACAGTCTTTGTTGGTGCCTGGCTTCTTGTGATTCTCGTCGCTGCTGAGAGACGAGGATCTGTCACTGCTGTTGACCTCGCTCACTGCCTCTTCAAACGAGTCGTTTGTAGTGGCGAATGAATTCGAGCGGAGCATCGTCAAGCAGCCCGTCGGCTCCCTGTTCTTGTTCCTCCGGATGAGAAGAGCCGAGAGACTGCTTCGCTTGCTAGATCCGATGAACGACGTGAAGCTGCCTGTCGACGATAAGTTTGCTGCGTTGACATCCCCGGAGAAAGAGTGCTGTGGCGTGTGATAGTGCGAGCGTCTCGAGGACGACGCCGACGAAAGCCTGTTACTGTTGTTGCTGTTATCCGCAGGGTGGCTGCTGGACCTCATGGAGCTGTTGTAATCCAAAACACTTACTGGTGAGAGGTCCTCCTCCTCGTCCGAATGAGCAGCACCGTTCTTCTTCGACAGCGAATTGCTTGAGCCGTTGTGCGGTGAATTCTTGAGCAGAAGCGTCGCCTTTGTGGTCTTCGAGGAAGCCCTTCCTGGAGGATTCAGGCGCGTTTGAAAGTCGGGCTGCTTCCTGTGCGGCTGTATCCACAGCAAGCTTCTCAATCTCTCGGACAGAGAAAATGTCTTCTTGCTGCTCCTGCTAGAGTACACGACCATGCTCCGGGAGTGGAACACTGGCGGAGGCGTAAGCGGGCAGTCGAGAACTTCCCGACACGTCAATGGATCTCTCGGTATGCCAGGCTCCATCTCCCACTTGAACGCGACTGTCCGTTCCTTGAAATGATCCGCTGGCTCGCCTGAGACTTCGCTGTTCCGGGACTCCAGGAAGGAGCGAGGGGCATTTTCTAAGATGTGAACTGAGTGCCTGTCCGGCTCGCCGGAGTCCTCCCCTTCAGATTCAACCTTGACAATTGCCTTGCAAACTTCTCCAGAGAAAGCCTCCCTTGTTGAATCCGACACTTCAGGAGCTGATTTTCTCTCCTGCTTCGGAGTTCCAGGAGCCAGCTCCCAGGCGAATGGAACAGCACTGGGAGGTCCCAACCATCCTGAATCATCGTTGAAGCTGTGGGGATCATCCGGCTCGAAGCACGCTTGATCCAGCAGAATCATCTCCCGCACGATCATCGTCATCGTCACTTCAAGCTTTCAGGCCTGGAAAAACACAACAGTTTAGCCCCAGAGACCGGTTATGCCGCCTCGCATTTTTTTCAAAGAAAACCGAGCAAGCCCTACGAGGAACGTAGCCAGCTAGAATGGACCACTGCCACTAAAGCCATGACGCCACCAAAGATGCAGAGTTTCACTTTCGAAAGGAAAAAGAGGCTCAGGGAAAAGGCCTCGTCAGTACGTTGCGCAATGCGCACTGAGCGAGCGCAAGGTCGATCTCACAGCTCGACTCGATAGATGCAAGCAAACCTCGAAGAAGAAAGAAAAGGCCAAGGACGAACAAAACAAAGGCAGCAGCGCAACCTTTCTAGCGAGCACTCGTAAGTTGAGAGATCTTGACCTCTTTTGCCGTTTCCGTAAGTTTGCGAAGCCTTTAGAGAATTCGCCCAACACATGCCAGTGTGACAATCTCCACCGAACTGCATTTAAAACGGACACGCATGAGGTTTTTTTTTTTCAGAAAACAAAAAACAAACAAGAACAATCTGCCAGGAGAGGAGCTATACCTTCACAGTAATAAACCGCGCGTCCCTCTCAGACCAGCTGCTACAGCTCCTCTCCTCTACCTCTGAAAGCTCTGGAGCACTTCACGCGATTAGGCAGTGGTGTTTCGAGATGGACCAGAAAGAAGAAAAAAAAGGAGAGAGAGAGAGAGAGAGAGAGAGAGAGAGAGCCCGATAAATTCGGAGCTTAAAAGTTTGCCACAAATCCTCGGCCCAGCCAGCAGCCATCCATCCAAAGCGCTCTTCCTGCCCAGTGCTTTAAAGCGCTCCCGGACACAAAGGATATTTTCACAGCAGTGGTTGTTGCGAGACGTCAGTCCCTCCCTCCCTCCTTTTCTCTGTTTTAAGAGAGTCCCACGGTCAGTCCCACAACGGAATTGTAGAAACGCGACACCTGTGCGCGGAAATTTGGGAACGAAGACGATTTCCACGGGATCTTTGCGGCTGATGGAGTAGCGGCATACACGCCACTCACGATCGATCGATTAGAGCACCTCGATCGATAGAACGAGCAGACCTAACCGAAAGGAACATCAAAATCTGCGAGAAATCGGGATCAAACCACGCCAATCGATCATCTTACCAGGCCGACAGCAAACGAGGGCGGTCCCGCGAATCACGACGGCGGCGACGCGACGAAGAACACGACGAACGGCGAGACAATGCGAGAATAAATAACACTACGAAGCTCTGGGGCAAACGAAGACCCCCGATTATTCAACTCCTTAGTTTAAAATGGCGGGAAATTCAAACGGTGTTTATCTTGGGACAAGGGCATCGCGACAAGTCCTGTGGCTTTCTAGGGGCATAGGGAGCTCGCGTCGGAACTTTAGAAGTTTCGCATAAACCCTAAAATACGATCCTAGATTTTACCATTCAGTATTTTCCGGGTCAACATATCTTTGCGCCTGCAACCTTTCTTCCCCTACATTTGGAAGTCTAGAAGAAATTGGATAGTGATTTTCTATTTTGCGTAGGATCAGATGCTGGCCAGTGGCTCTTAGCAACATGTGTTTGGATTCAACTTCCGTGATTGAATCGAATAAAGCTACGAACGATCGATCCCGATTTCTTCAACGCTGGAGCATGGGGGCCTTTTGGAGGTTTACACGCGATTAGAAGCGTGATCCAAACGTTGACTTTGTCATGAAGGATCCGTGGAATGTTCCGTGTTGAATCCACTTGCACAAGCTTTTGTTGGCATCGATCAAACAGGAGGCCAGTCTCATGAGAAGGATGTGACTGAAATAAAATCATGGGGCCAAAACTCACGCATTTTTCGCTGGCTGTTGGCTTTTGATTCACGCATTGGGCTGGGAGAACTTGTTTTCGTTCAGTGCTCTTGATCTTGGCCGCAAAAGGTTAAGTTGGAGATTTCGTGTTTCGGTGTGGAGCTACGTGAAACTTTGCAGGACAAGGAACATGGAAGAGTGTCATACATTTCAAACTTGGTCGTTATCAAAAGCACGCACAGGACATTTAAGACCATGGGTCAAAAGAAAGAAAAAAAGGAGAGAGATACTTTGGACGCTTCAACCACTGAGACCTAACGTTCCACTATAAGAAAAGTTGACGGTTTGATCGTTCTTTGGAATGTTTAGGGTTCATGATTTAGGGCTTAGGGTTTAGGGGCTAGGGTTTTATGTGGCAATGGTGAGTGACGGCGAGGGCAACAAGAAAGACAAGGAAAAGGATCGCAAGAAGCGGCAGCATGTGTCGATCATCGCCAGGCCACTAGCGGGCAAGCGCCTTTGTAAGAAGACGCTCAAGCTCGTCCGGAGAGGTATGGATCTAGAAGGAAGAATGAATGCGTGCAATAGCCGATGATGTTTGGATCGTTTTGATTCTGGAATTACCGGCTTAAAGGCGAGGATCTCTTCGCCTTGATGCTGCGATTTGGCTGCTGAGGCTTTTCTGCTTTATTTCTCCACTTTTTTTTTCTCTCTCTCTTTTTTTGTTCTTTTGGCCGATGATGTTTCGTTTTTCTGGAATTACCGGCTGAAAGACGAAGTTTTGCTTCGCCTTGGTGCTGCGACTTTAGGCTGGCTGAGGCCCTGTGTTTCGTTCTTAAGTTTTTTTTCCTGCTCTTGGTCTTTAGGCCTATGATGACTTAATTTTTCTGGAATTACCGGCTGAAAGGTGGGATTTTTCTCGCCTTGCTGCTGCTATTCGCTGTCTGAGGTTATCTTTTCTTACAAGTATTACTCTCTTATGTGACAAGATTTGCGGTCTTTGTTTTTGCAGCGGCTCAGAACAAGCAACTCAGGAGGGGAGTAAAGGAGGTCGTAAAAGCTGTTCGCCGGGGACAGAAGGGGTAAGAGCTTCCAGTTTGCAATCTTACAGTGCCAGATCCATCTTTCTGCTTTCTACTTTGCAGGCTCTGTGTAATCGCAGGAGATATCTCACCAATCGATGTAATCACACACTTGCCAATACTCTGCGAAGAGTCGGACATTCCTTACATCTACGTTCCTTCAAAAGAGGCATCGTTTTTGTTTCTCATCCTTTTTTACCTTTGTACTCATTCCTTTTCTATCTTTTCAGGATTTGGGAGGCGCCGCCGCTCAGAAGCGTCCGGCTTGCTGCATGCTGGTGCTGTTAAATCCTGTCAAAGGCAAGCTGGAGGACGAAGAAAAGCAAGGCTTCATGGAGGATTACACGGACGTCTCCAAAGAGGTCAAGTCTCTCGCCAGCACAATCTACTAAAATTCCCGATCTTTGTCTGTGATTTGATTTGTCTCGAGACAGGAGCTCCAACTTATGCTCGCTCGAAGTTTAACATTGACAAATCTTTGTAGAGACCAGGATCAATCGTAGAAGGTTGTCAGCTTCTTCTATTGTACGAACGCAAATATCACATGCCGTACGTGGTTTTGTTTTCTTCTCTTTTTTTGTTGTTTGCGCAATAGATGGCATGCAAGATATTTCGATGCTTTTCCGACACGTGGACGGTGGAGATTTCTTCTTCCCAGTTTAAATCCCGAGTGTGGGAGAGGCTTTGCTTCAATCATTCACGCCATGGCCGCTGCTTCGATAGCATTCTCGTCTCCCCGCCTCTCCTCCGGCAATGGCGTCGCGGAATCGCTCGCCTCGTCGCGCTCCTCCCTTGCCGGCGCGCGCGTCAAGGTAATCTCCTCTCCTCCGGCGGCAATCTCCTGCTCGAGTTCGATTTCCCCAAGCGCGCGCTACGATCTCAACAAATTCTCCTTCGATCCGATCAAGGAGTCGCTGGTGGCCCGGGAGATGACTCGCCGCTACATGACCGACATGATCACCTACGCCGACACGGACGTGGTGATCGTTGGCGCCGGATCCGCGGGCCTCTCCTGCGCCTACGAGCTGAGCAAGAACCCTAACGTGAGCGTGGCGGTGGTGGAGCAGTCCGTGAGCCCCGGCGGCGGCGCGTGGCTGGGCGGGCAGCTCTTCTCGGCCATGATCGTACGGAAGCCGGCCCATCTCTTCCTGGACGAGGTCGGCGTGCCGTACGACGAGCTCGAGCACTACGTGGTTGTCAAGCACGCCGCGCTCTTCACGTCCACGATCATGAGCAAGGTTTTGGCGAGGCCCAACGTGAAGCTCTTCAACGCAGTGGCGGCCGAGGATTTGATCATCAAGGAGGACAAGGTTGCCGGGGTGGTGACGAACTGGGCGCTCGTTTCCATGAATCACCACACCCAGAGCTGCATGGATCCGAATGTGATGGAGGCCAAGGTGGTGGTGAGCTCTTGCGGACATGATGGTCCGTTTGGAGCCGCCGGTGTCAAGAGGCTCAAGAGCATCGGCATGATCGATAGCGTCCCCGGGATGAAGGCGCTGGACATGAACACTGCCGAGGACGCGATCGTGAGGCTCACTCGCGAGGTTGTTCCTGGGATGATCGTCACTGGCATGGAAGTCGCGGAGATCGATGGGGCACCGAGGATGGTAAAGAGGTTTTTGTTCTTTCTTTGTTGTCCGTCTTAACGTTTCTCGGTTCCAGGGGCCGACTTTTGGAGCGATGATGATCTCTGGGCAGAAGGCAGCTCACTTGGCTCTCAAGTCACTGGGCATGCCCAATGCCATCGATGGAACTCTCAAGGCCGGCTATCTCCCAGAGCTGGTTCTTGCATCGGCCGAAGACGACGAGACCACCGCCACGGCGTGATCACTCACTCGAAAAATCTCTGGTTTTACGAGTGGAGTGAATCATCTTCCGAGCGTGTGGTTCTCCATGGGATAAGGCTGCTACTTTCTGTTTTTTCAGTAAGTATTTTTCTGTTTGCTACTACTTGTTTGGTAATTTGGTTTGCAAGCTTAAGCTCTTGAAACTGATGAAATCTGGCACCAGGGGTGCTTGCCCTGAAAAGAGTCTTTCTTCTGAAAGGGTAGGCTGAGATGAGACCCTCACGACCTGATCAGGATAATTCCTGCGAAGGGAGTGTGCCGACGCTGTGTTTTATTTTTCTGTGCAGGTTTTATGATGATCGCACAGAATCAAGCTTGTGCACCGTATCTCAGATATCCAACTTAAAGTGACTCTATCGAGAATGATAATGAGAAAACCGAGCGCGTCCAACGCTACCATCTTCAATGGTGTGAGCGACCCGGCATTTCCTTCCCGAATTTATTTTGTGTTTGGACTTCGTAAACTTAGAGCTAAGAATATTGTTTACTTTATTCTATTTTAAATTACTATTGGCAAGGTTTGACGTTTTTTTGGGAGACCGATGTCCTAAATGACTAGTCTAAGCTGTTTTTCTGAGCTTGTGACCAGAACAAGGGGTAAAGAGCAAATTGTTAATCCTTGTTGAGTGGACCCTTCGGCATAGCCATCATCTCAGCAACCGGGTTCTTACAATAAAATATCATACCATATAATTAAACAAACCCCGTATTCTCGGTGCATGGTGGACTTGGCCGCGCGGGACGCGTGGATGACGCGCGGTACATTCTTGCCCCGTGCGACGTGGACGCGTTGTGGAGGTGGCCATGGATATAATAACTATAGACAACTCAAGTAGAAGACCGGAATTCATTTATTTGCTGCAAAGAGATTGATTGATGACGGGCAGAACGTAATGCTGAAAGTTCCTCCGGTTCCAGTAGCAAAAGTCTTGGTGTCGTCACCAGACCAGCTATAAGCATCCGGGCATGAGGCACGGACGTTCCGCGCGTACTGCGAGTTTGGATCGTTCCTGTTGGGACTGGCGCAAGTATTCCCATTCCTGTTCTGGGGAGGACAAGTTCCAGCATCCGCTCGGCAAGTCAGACCCCTGCCAGATCCAGTGATGCTCATCCCAGTGCCGATGAAGAAGCCATCCACGGCGCTGATGTCGTAGAAATCAAGGTTCCTGTTGCTGTTGATCGAGAACTCGGCCAGGAGGCCGGGAGTTCCAGTGCCGATGTTTCCCGCCCAGCGATTCGGAGGACTTAGTCGGCGAGATGCGCCGGGGGAGAGAGTGAATCCGGAGGTTCCAATCGAGGGGCCTCCGGCGTTCTCGCGGACGATGATATTAAGCGAGCCCCCGCAGCGATTGACAACGTTGAAGGAAGTGGCTGCTGCGAGTGGGATTGCTGCAAAACAAAGACTTAAAGCAACAAGAGCAGCTAGGAGCGCATTAGAGCTTGCCATTGGAATTATATATGATACGTTCTCTATTTCAAGTTTCTTATATAGTCTAGATGTGAAAGAGTTTGTGCATCACACGCAAACGAACATGGCAAACGAACATGGGCGAGCGATCGGCAGTGGGTAGGAAAAATTCTTTTTTGCTCACATCCATATTCATGCAAACACGTGGTTTGAGCTTAAGACTATATCAATTACTTGCAACACTAAGTAGCGATGATCTGGCGCTGCCACACTGTGTGATGAGGTCTAAATAATCTTCTCAAGTCCAATCTTGGATTCAAGTAGTATTATAAGTTGCGCTCTTGTTTTGACCGAGGAGATTTCCGATACGTAGAAGAAAGACGACGATTTATGATTCTAATAACTTTCAGCCGAAGAGGATATTTCTTGGTGTCAGGCGATCGTAATGCTCTAGGGCGATGATCGATGGATCGACAGGATTGATAGATGGAGAGCAGCGATAGAATGGAAGCGCCAGCGATGATCCCGCGCAAGAGGCGAGGCTTTCGCAGGCCGTCGCTCAATCCCGACTCCACGGCTCGCAAGAAGCTCAAGTTCAAGGATCAGGTGTCGCTGGATATAGTTTCGGCAGATTTCCTGCTACCAAATGGCGAGGTTGTGAGCGGCGTGGAGATCAAGAGATCTTCCTACGAAAATGTGGATGCCTTGCTCGACGATCTTGCAGAGCGGCCTGCAGATGGTCCCGATGGGGTGCGGAAGCTCGATTGGAGCAAGGAAATGTGGGTCGAGGATGAGAGTGGCGAAAGAATCGATGATATCGGGAAGCTTTTCTCCGAGGGCGCGCGGAGGAAGATCCTTGTCCAGGTATGTGGCTCTTCATTTCCACTCCCTTTCGAGTTCCTTTTCTCAGCGTTTTTTGTGTCTCCAGGATGGGAACAAGCGCACGGTTCACCGGTATTGGGTAAGCAATCTTGTTTGTTTTTCGTTCCATCGGTTTCGTTTTTTCTTTTGCAGTGGAACGTGACACCAGAAGTTGAAATGCTAGAGAGGCTCCCGGACGGATACACGCTAGAGACAGCTCTAGCCGATCATGTGGTATGGATGAAACGGCCTTTCTCCGTGTTGGAAGATTTTCTCTCTTTCTTTTTTTCACAGGACAATGCACTGCAAGCAGTGTGGGAGAATCAACCAGGTTTCAGGCGACTCGTCAGGTAGATTCTTTAACTCTCTTTCGTTCTGTTCTTGTATACTCACGAGAGCTAGGTTTTGCCTCAGCGTGGAGATTGATCAAGATACCATTACAATCTTTGATACGGGAATGGGAATGGATGCCACGGCTCAAGATTCAATCGAGAAATGGTACGTAGTTTGATTACTTCTTGCTATGGCTGACACGAATGCGAGTAGGGGAACCGTGGGAGCTTCCAATCACCGGAATGTTCATCGACAGGGAATTGGCGGCGATCCTCCATTTCTCAAGGTATCTGTGTGATATTCGTTGGTCCTCTCGATCATACTTTGGGTTGTAGCCTTATCTTGGGAAGTACGGTGCTGGAGGGGTCGCTGCTGCTCTCTTCCTTGGCTTGTAAGTCGTCCATTTCTTCTTTATTGGAAACTGGTTGTTGGCTTCGGATCTTCAGGTCTGTGGAAGTTCGCTCGAAGACGAGGAAGTCCAAGCGAGTGGTCAGCCTCAAATTCAGCAAAGCTGCAATGGAAACAGGAGGAGGCAGTCGGATTTGGAGAACCCGCGGAGGCTTTCATCTGATGACTGAGGAGGAGGCTAAGAAGTCACCTCACGGAAGTTTTACTTGTGTAAGTGTGTGTGATTGATTCGCACTACTGTTTAAACTCGACTTGGTTTTGCGTTGCAGGTGAAGATATCTGACCTGAAATCTTCTGCGTGTATCGAAGGACAACGGCAGTACTGGGTCTTGAAGCAAGTGAAGCAAATGCTCAAAGACATATATTCTCTGTATATCCAGGTAAATCTAATATGACTGAGACTAAAGTGCATTGTCTGTCACCTTTTTTTATTACAGTACGATGGTGTTGGGAGCTCGAGTGGAACTATGACTCCTGTTGAGTTTGAGGTGCTGTGATTATAATTGACTTCAGAAATTCCGAATGTTTTAATTGTAGGTGAACGGAGAGAATTTGCTGGAGGAGCTTGGCGGCGAGATTACAAGCTGCAACCAGCACTCTTCCCCTGGAGAACCGTTTATTCTAGATCTGCGCCTTGTTTCTGGTAAGAGCCCGAACTAGTTCTATCGCTCGTTTCTCACTCTTGTTCTCAGCGTCTTCGGAGGAAGCCCATGCACGTTTGACATGCCAGTACTTTCCAAGCATCAAGGTATACTCCATTTTTAATCAGAAAAATTCAGACTCTAATGGAGCTTTGTTTCAGGGAAGGGAAAAGCTGAGTGACGTCATTGAAGATCTAAAGAGTTGCAGAAAAGACTTCAAGGAAAACTTCGACACATTTCCCAGGGTGGGACTGAGATGGTTGGGACGACTTCTGCCGAATGCAAGATGGGTAAACCAGATTAGTATACCAGTTACCATATTTCTGACATTGATCTCTACAGAATAGCATGCCGTTTATGGATGCAGCTTCTAAAAAGAGTGTGCTACGCTGGATAAAGAGGGTGAAAGTGTTTGCAGGCAAGAGATACACATTCTATCCTCGCAGTGGTTTCTTAACATCGAATTTCCAGATGTGGATGCAGGGTTCCATCCAACCCCAAGCAAGACGAAACTTGTGGAGGATCATCCTTTTACGACTGCGTTAAAGCAACTTGGCAGCATGGAAGAGGATACAGTCCCAGCAGGTAAGAGCTTTTGATATGGTTTGTATCCACTCTTGAAATGTTTGTGAATGTTCCAGACGTGAAAACAACGATATACTTTCAAAGCAAGGTGTTGGAGCCTCCTCAGGTCATTGCCGAATTTGCAAACTGGACGAAGAGAATGCATGAAGAATTTGACCGGGAGGTCGAATTTGGAGACGATCCCACATACGTCATTGGCCAAAGTGAATTGAAAAGGCTTCTAAAGGTCGAAAAAGAAGGTAAGCTTTTTGCGTTGATCTCGTTCATGCGTATGACAAACTAACTTTTACATTGTTTCAGTTCTCTGTTTTCACAAGTGCCTCAAAGATCCGCGTGGGGACTGGAGAGCGGGCGATATGGTGAAGCTACAGAAAGAGCTATACAAAGGCAAGCAAAATTTCTACGGTGTCATCGAGTGGTTCTTCTGCGATGGAATCGACGAACAATACGGGGAAGTGAAGATGGTTTGCAGGCCCGTGGAGCTACTGACTACGGAAGAAGAGAGCAAGATTGAGACGGCACAGATTTGCAGCTTCAAGCTCAACAGGTGCAGGTGGTTTCCTTGCAGCGTTCTGAATTCGGAGAAGTGCCACCGCATGACTCCAAGTGAGTGGCATACACAGGAGAATCGGCTGAAGGGAAAGCTGCCGGCATTCGTAGAGCTTCTCAACAACGACGACAGGCGAGTGTTTGGGGGGAAACATCTGCATCGGAGTAACCTCACGTTCGAAGCGGGATACGTGCTCCAAATCGACTCGTTTCTGGTCGTGGTGCGTCCACAGCAAGGCACTGGAGCGAGTTGCAAGCAAGCGGCGATTGTTGCAGACCCCCACCGGATGAAGGCGGAAGTGCATTTCTCGTCGAAAGATCGTGACGAGACGAAGATGCAAGGGTGCTACTACGCGGAGGTTGAAGCCAGAAACGGTATCAAGGGAATCTATGCCTTCGCTGCGGGCACAATCTTTCCAGATCTTTGCAAGGCTGGGAAGTACAAGGTGGAGTTCTCGATTGATGGGCATCCGGACCTTAAGCCAGCAGTTTGGGAGGTGAATATCAAATCCTTGGAGTTCGTTTCCAGATGGCATGTTGATACCAAGGCATGCACCGGGATTACGTACGTAAGCTTATCTTTTATTGCTATTAACTACTATCTATGTTCTAAATTCTACAGCTTGGAGGAGCTAGTAACGCAGAACTTTACTGTTCAGGGATTTGACACCTACGACAATCTGGTGCCATTCTCACAGCCTTGTCCGAATTTGTGCATGGTTCTCGAGACATTGGAGAGCACGAGGCTTAGTACAGTTTCGCTTGGACGTGAGAGCGTGAGCTTTTCCCAAAAGAAGGACAAAATGAATGTCGGAGTAAGTCTCAAACCTCTTTTCGGGTTTGCTTATAATGTCTGCTCCACAGAACTTCATAGTTCGGGGCTGCATACTGCCGGCTCACGACGCTCGTCTATGCTTCTACGTTGGAAACCAGAAGCTTGGACACTGGAGATGTCAAGGTTATCAGCTGTTATCTTGATAGCTTCGGTTGTTTCTTCCTCAATGACGCTCTGTTTTTCTTCCGCAGTTTATCCTGGCAAGCTTGCACGACTGGAGCTTGTGAATAGCTCTCTCGAGCTCGCTCCTTCTGGATCGATGTTTTGCGTCAAGCAACCACTGGATCCCGACAGTTACTTCCCGTGCATGGTGTTCAAGGTAGGCACTGTTCTTCTCATTGCACCATATTAATGTAGATTGTAATGCTGCAGGGATTCGATGAATGGGGAAACTCCGTTAGCCAGGGAACTCGGATGCGTCTCCAGCTATCTGGCGTACACCTCTCACAGCAAGAAGTC
>NW_003314524.1:0-911 GCF_000143415.4 Selaginella moellendorffii | reverse complement strand
GAAATTTGCATTTGAGGTGAGCACAATATGCCTATCCATTTTTCATTCGAGAAGCGAAACTGTATTTGCTTTCAGCAACCAAAAAGATCTTACATTGGACGGGAAGTTACCGGACTCAACGTTCATGTTGTGGACGAAGCTGGTAACGTCGACACAGCAATAGGAGGCACAATCTCAATGAGCTGGGACAAAGACATATGCTATGTCGTCAACAAGGGACAGTGTCAGCTAAGGGGACTCACTGTGCCAAAGACTCCTGGATTGTGGGAAGGACGAGCATGGCACTCGGACTATCAACTTATGAGCTTAGCTTTCGAGGTACTACGCCAAGCACGTTTCATTCATAATTATGAACACCTTTGGATCTTTCCAGATTCAAGTTGAACTGGCGGCTGCTTGTAAACTTGTTTGTGAAGCACAAGTAATTGCCGGAGGCTGCGGGGAAGAAATAGCTCTCAAGTTTGAAGCACGCGACGAGCTCAACCTTCCTGGATTTCTGAGCAATGAAATCGTCGAACAGGTTGTTTTGTTGGCTCCTTGTTTTCTCACCCAAGAAGAACTTATCCATGCAAAAATACTTATTTTTCACTTTTGCAGATGGAAGTGGAGGTGTTTCCCGAGGAAGACTACCTCACCGATGAGAATGTGCTGCTCAGCAGAAGAATTTCAAGTACAGAAGACATGAAGTACAGCCTCAGGGTTGTTCTCGACGGAAAAGAAGGCTTCTACGTCGTCACGTTGAAGAACGCTATGCAAGCTTTGAGCTGGAGAGTGTATCTTGGCTGTGGAGACGTTCACAGATTGGTCCCATTCTGTGGAAAGCGTAACGAGCTGCTCAAAGCTCTCATGACAGCTGATGCGGGCCGCCGGTTCTCGGTTTGTAGGCGTAGCTTTTTTCCGGAGCTACAAGT